>NC_091380.1:15859181-15898504 GCF_038502225.1 Cherax quadricarinatus
ATTATTGTTGAGAGGGAGTGTATGGCAGAGGTTCATTGTTACAACGAAATGTAAGACAAAGCTTCGTCTTTGTCAGGGAGTGTATGACAGAGCTTCATTGTTGCCAAGGGAGTGTATGACAGACCTTTGCTGTTGCTAGAGAGAGTATGACAGACCTTCACCGCTGCCATGGAGTTAATGACAGAGCTTCACTGTTGCCAATGAGTGCATGACAGAGGTTTATTGTTGCCAGGGAGTGTCAGCATAGTTGCTGATCTTCCTTTGCATGTGTTGTATGTATAGATTAACTGAGCATTATAGTACCATCCATGTGCTTTATATAGAGGATCCCTATTAGGCCTGTGACAGTATGATGTTACGGGATGCAGCATGAGCGAGTGGGTCGCTCTGCCTCGTTCTCACTCGGCGTTTAGACATCCAGGCAGTAACATAGCAGGCTGGGCCCATCCCTTCCTTACCACAGTCTGACAATATATATCGTTATCATCCAACAAGTGAGTTTACCTTATCCATCATTCTCCTACCGAGCCCCCTTCGACAATTTGGTGCCAGAGGAGGGCCTGTAATTCTGACGATTGCAGCGATTTCTGGAGATAAATTTCTACTGAGCCGGTCGCCATCTTCTGATGCTAGGCCGACCTTGCCAGCCAGCTACCTCAAGCCAGCTACCCCGACCAAGCTTCTACCAGCCTCTACAATAGTTACTGGTCAGTCTCCTTGTATTAGTGTTTGCTTATTTGCATCACTCGCGATGGGTTGACCCAAGTTTGCAAAATGAGCCAGCAGCCAGTCTGTGGTGAGGGAGTCAGTCCAGCCTAGCCTAACATCATCCAGCCTTTGCCTGCCAAGCCAGCTTTCCACCCCTGCTGTGCTTATCATTAGAAGTTATCGAGCCATTCTGTGTGAAGGGTTAAGCAAAGTCAGCCAGCAACTAACCCAGGTGACTAACCGAGATGACTAACCCAGTACTCAAGCAAATCACGTGGGTACAGACTTCATTGCTTTGTGCTTCAAGCTCCAAGCCATTCTGAGTCCTTTTTCATCCCTGTGGTGTTGTGGTATTTTATAGGTTTATTTTAGGCCAGCCCGGCTTAGAATTTTCGCGCCAGTGAGGGTGTACCCAGTGAGGCTTACGCCGTTCATCCCATAGGCCCACTCATCATGCGGTCTCACCACTGCCCGGCCTCAGCCCTGCCTCAGCCCACTCACCAAACCACTACCACTGTTTTTGTAGCCTTATTATGGGTCCTAGTACCATATTTTAAGGACCACATAGGGGGCCAAAAGCTAGAGTGTGTTCTTTCATCAATGGCGCCATCATTCAAAGCCTCCTGTGTGAGTCCATCGTCGATTTAAGTGCAAAATTCTACGATCACGTGTGCAGAGGAGCAGCGAATGCAGTCAGCCCAGTCTCCTCTACCCTTCACCACCATCCTTCACCATCTACCTAATTCTTCACCAAGTCGCTATGGTGATAATATTTTTCATAGAGACATTTGCGAGTGTTGAGACATTTTTTTTTTGTTTCCAGTGATTTTTTAGTGACATTCAGTAACTCTTGATTAGACTCACTGTTTATTATATACTGTTTGCAATATTTTTTTTTTCTCTTCTTAATTCAGTGTTAATTTTCGTGCATAATTTCATGGCTGTTGTGTTGTGCTTCTTTTTTTTTATACTTGAAGTACCTTAGTGTTTTTTTCCTTGTTGTGTGCAACACATATGAGCAGTATAGAACTTGTGTTTCCACTTCAGAATCACCTTGTGTTCTCAGTATTCCAGTGAAGTAATTCAGTAATTTATTACCTTATATTCTGCATCACAACTCAGTGTTGTCTGTTATATTTTTTATCCCAGCATTTGTGTATTCTTGCCAGTTTATTACATTTTTCTATGTGTGTTGGACATTATTGTGTTAATTCCTTTCATTTAGCCAGTGTCTAATTTGTCTTTTCTCCACAGACAATAGTGCCATTGTTTTGTGCAAGCAAGAAAATTCTAGTATTGTGTTTATGTTGTTGTGTTCTGCATCACTGTAAGTGTTCAAACCTTTTGTTCTGTGTTTTTGCATCTTATTTTTTTTTGTTTCATTGAACAAATTCACTCTTAGTACAATTTTTAAGTTGTTCATTTAAAGTAAATCATTCTTTGTTTGTTCAGTAAGTGTTGCTTAAGCTGCAGTTAAGAGTTAAAGTGTTCACTCAGTTCATTCCTTGATATATTTTCTTTTCTTGTAAACTGTGTTTTCTTGTGTGTGCAAATTTTTTTTTTATCATTGCACATTGACTCATTTTGCAATAATTCTTGTGCAAACATTGTGTTGCCATTTAAAATTCTTCTTGCAGAAAATTTGTGTAGTGTTGTGCAGTACTTTTGATTAGCAATTGTTAATTGCAATATTGCTACAGTTTATTTCAGTGCAGTTTCATATGCTCTTTTCTGGGCATAATATTTTATTCTTTGTGTGTCATTTTATTCTCTGTTTAGTGAATTGTTTTTCCAGTTTGTTTTAATTTTGCACAAGTTTTATTAAGTCCATTTCAACATTTTTGATTGATTCATCACTTTATTGTTGTATTTCCCTATTGCACTGAGAGTAAAGACAACTCACTGTGCAATTCATTCAATTTTGAAGTAAAGTTGAGAAAATTAGATTTGAGTAAAGTACACGTTCTCTTGATTTTCAAAGTGTTATTTATTCAGTTGAGTATTTTCTTGTGCGAATTCCTTGCTTACTGTGTGTCCTGTCAATTTTTATTTATGCAGAACAGTTGAGCATTTTCTTCCCATTTAAGTTCACTGTGTTGTGTGTTCCTCAGTTACATTTTTTTTTATTCTCTCTATTTTTTTTTTTTTTGCCTTATGTCCTTGAGTAAGTTCCCTGAGAAGATGTCCCAGTCACTTTTGAATGTTCACTTAGTGTATCATGCCAGTCAAAGTCAATATGAATCAGTCCACAGTACCAATATTTCCTTACTGACTGAAAGACAATACCTAGCCCTTGAGCAATGTGTTTGTTCTCACAGCTTGTATCTGAGATTTGTTAAAGTGTTGCGAAATGTGAAGTTCAGATTAAGTTCCTATAGATCCGTGAATTACTTATTAACGTAGCCGAGCCGTCAGGCACTAGTAACTCTGTCACTCCCATCTGTGTTCCACCTACACCTTCAGATATGCAAGACAGTGTATTGCCTCAAGTGTCCGAGGACACTCAGACTGCCTTGAGTGCTCAGCCTATCTCTGCAATGTCTGCTAGTCCAAGTAGTAGTTTCTCCACAGGGGATGCCTTGTCAGAAAATAATTACTTGAAACTAGTAATGCCATCTCTTGTTGATATCACATGCCGTATGCAGAAAGACGTCTCTGTTGCGGCTAGTGCTCTCACTAGAGTGTCTGTTGTTGTTTCTTGTGTTCCAGATGGTGATCCCATCCTAGTTGACAGTAATTCGCGCAGTGTAAAAAGTTATTTCTCAAGTAACTTTCACATGTTGTTAACGTTTGTAAGTGAAGTTTCTTTATAGCTGATACCTCGTGTCACTGTGTGCGACTCAGATTGAATATCAGCATTGTTCACCGTGTTCATTTCTTTTCCCCTGTGCTTGTAGTGAGAGATAGTAGATTCGTTCTCCCTTGCTCATATTGCGTGTTATAGCGTTATTTTTTTCAACTGGGGAGAGTCATCCACTCCACAGAGTTTGTTCATTCCACCAGTAAGAAAGAACCGATCCCTTGTGGTCTGGTGTGATTCGATTCCTGCTCCAGGAAGATCTTATTCTGACTGTGAAGCCACCAGCACCCATCAGTGACTTTGTAATGAGCCAAGAATTACTGTATCGAACAGCCGAGTAGGGTACTCCAAGTAGAAGAGTATACCAGTTAGTAATTCCACAGTCACTAGTGAATGTAACTCTACAGCTAGTTCATGATGCACCAGGTGTTGCACACCCTGGTATGGATCATTCTGTGAAACAAGCCAGAATGAAGTACTTTTGGCCACGTATGGCAACTGACATTTCAGAGTATAAGAAATGTAGTGTTTGTATGCAACATAAAGGTAATGTCAATGGTCCTAATCCAATCCAGGTGTACCCAACCACTAGCAAACCGTGGGAAAGAGTTACTCTTGATATGTTAACCAATTTTAAATGTTCCCTCCAAGGCAACAAATTTGCATCTGTGTGTTATGGTAGACCATTTCACCAGATATTGTGAGTTAGTTCCTATTGCAGATAAGACTGCAGAGACAGTAGCTAAAGCGTTTAAAGAACGCATTATCTGCAGGCATACCACCCCTAAGTCCTTAGTAACAGATAATGGAGGTGAATTCTGTAATGAGATTCTTGAAAATTTGTGTACCTTGTACAAGATCTCTAAATCCACTATTGTTCCTCATCATCCTGCCAGCAGTGGGTTAGCTGAATGAACCAATAAGAAAGTATTTGATGTCTTGAGAGCCACTATCAACCCCAATAGTGAAACTTGGGATGAAGTCATACCAGATGTTCAATGTGCCATAAATTCTGCTTACAATGCTTCCATAGGTGATACTCCACATTATGCATTGTATGGTGTAGACAAGCGTTTACCCTATGAGTTGTTATATTCCACTCTGAAACCTAATTACAACCCTGATGATTTCGGAGCAAATCGTACCAGCATAGCTCAGAGTGTTTTTAGAAGAATCCGTGAAACACTTCATAAATCAACAGCAGAATTTACTAGAGTAAATAATAGCCGTGCTAAGCCGTCAAAAGTTAAAGTAGGTTCAAGAGTTATGCTGACAAATTTCAACAAAATATCCGCAATGCCTAAGCTCGATCAAAAGTTTGTCGGACCTTATCGAGTTGTAGAACATATCACTGGCAATAAGTATAAGGTTAGAGAAATTAGTACTGGTAAGAACAAAGAATCGCATTTAGATCATATGAAGTTAGTATGCGATGTTGATGATATTGCTACCCAGACTAATGTGACAGATGCTGACAATCCTCTTGACTCTGTACCCTCTACCTCAAATACTCAGTCAGATAATCAACCTGATTGTCGTTACTCTTTGCGTACTCAGCAAGTAATGAGAAACCCACAAGTATCTTTTGTAGATACTTGTTCAGATCTCCCTCAGTCAAGGCATGTGTTAGCCATTGCAGAGGAATTCGATCCTCCCAGAGATAACCATTCTGCATATATAAACCTCACCCTTGCAGAATTGGGTTTAAATGTACATAGTCTGTATAATTAGATGTCAGAGATGAAGGAAATTGTCAACTGTTTGTTATTAACTGATCAGTTTTTTCAAAAAAAAAATTTTTTCGTGTTCACGTTCCCTCCGTATTCTGAGAATTTGACAGTAATGATCTGAGTGCACCAGATTGCCTTTACTGTTAATTTCACCTTGTATATATATATATATATATATATATATATATATATATATATATATATATATATATATATATATATATATATATATATATATATATATATATATATATATATAATATATATATATATATATATATATATATATATATATATATATATATATATATATATATATATATATATATATATATATGTATATATATATATTTATTCGTCCTCAGAATCCGTAGAGTGCATGAATACAGATCAATCAATTAATTCCATCCATATTGTACAATGGTTTGTTCTTATAAGTCGTAATGCATTACAATGAAACTTATTACGTTAAAAGTGATTACGTTAACACCCATTATGTAAAACTCATTATGATACCATCCATTAGTTCTAAGTTACATATGTCTTTGTTATTGTATAGAATCAGCCCAGAACCACCTGCCTGTTCAGCCTATAGAATAGTAGTGTATGCCGAGATGACATACGTAACATGACCGAGCTGTCAGCATAGTTGCTGATCCTCCTTTGCATGTGTTGTATGTATAGATTAACTGAGCATTATAGTACCATCCATGTGCTTTATATAGAAGATCCCTATTAGGCCTGTGACTGTATGACGTCACGGGATGCAGCATGAGCGAGTGGGTCGCTCTGCCTCGTTCTCACTCGGCGTTTAGACATCCAGGCAGTAACACGGCAGGCTGGGCCCATCCCTTCCTTACCACAGTCTGACAATATATATATCGTTACCATCCAACAAGTGAGTTTACCTTATCCATCATTCTCCTACCGAACCCCCTATGACAAGAGTGTATGACAGCTTCATTGTTGAGAGGGAGTGTATGGCAGAGGTTCATTGTTACAACGAATTGTATGATAAAGCTTCAATGTTGCCACATAGTTTATGACAGAGCTTCACTCCTGCCAGGTAGTGTATGAGAGAGCTTCCCTGCTGCCAGGGAGTGTGTGACAGAGCTTCACTGCAGCCTGAGAGTGTATAACAGGGCTTCACTGCTTCGAGGAAGTGTTTGACATGGCTTCACTGCTGCTGGGAGTGTATGACAGAGCATCATTGTTTCCAGGGAATGTATGACAGAGCTTCATTGTTGCCAGAGAGTTTATGAGATAGCTTCACTGCTGACAGGGTGTGTATGACAGTGTTTCCATGCTGCCAGGGAGTATATGACAGAGCTTTACTGCTGCCAGGGAGTATATGACAGAGCTTCAATGCGTCCAGTGAGTGTATGGCAGAGCTTCACTGCTGCAAGGGAGTGTGACAGAGCTTTATTATTGTCAGGGAGTGTATGATAGAGCTTCATTGCTGCAAGGGAGTGTATGACAGAGATTCACTGTTGCCAGGGAGTGAATGAGAGCTTCACTGCTGCCAGGGAGTGTATAACACAGCTTCACTGCTGCCAGGGAGTGTATGACGAAGCTTCATTGTTGCAAGGGAGTGTATGTCTGAGCTTCACTGCTTCCAAGGAGTAAATGGCAGAGCTTACCTGCTGACAGGAGCTGTATGACAGAGCTTCACTGCTGCCAGGGAGTGTATGACAGACATTCACTGCTGTCAGAGACTGTATGGCAGCTTCAATGCTGCCAGCGAGTGTATAACAGAGCTTCACTACTGCCAGGGAGTGTGTGACAGAGCTTCATTATTGCCAGGGAATGTGTGACAGAACATCGTTGATGCCAGGGAGTGTATAACAGAGCTTCCCTGCTGCCAGGAAGTGTATGACAGATCTTTACTGCAGCCAGGGAGTGTATGACAGAGCTTTACTGCTCCAAAGGAGTGAATGACAGAGCTTCAAAACTGCAAGGGAGTGTATGATAAAGATTCATTGTTGCCAGGGGGTGCAGGGCAGAGAATTTTTGTTTCCAGGTAGTGTATGACAGAGCTTAACTGCTGCCAAGGAGTGTATGGCAGAGATGCACTACTGTCAGTGAGTGTATGACAGAGCTTAACTGCTGCCAGGGAGTGTATGAGAGAACTTCATTGTTGCAAGGGAGTGTATGACAGAGCTCCACTCCTGCCAGGGAGTGAATTACAGAGCTTTCCTGCTGACATGGAATGTATGACAGAGCTTCACTGCTGCCTGGGAGTGAATGGCAGAGCTTTCCTGCTTACAGGGGGTGTATAACAGAGCTTCACTGCTGCCATTGAGTGTATGACAGAGCGTCGCTCCTGCCAGGGAGTGAATGACAGAGGTTCACTACTAAAAGGAAGCGAATGACAGAACTTCATTGCTGCCAGGGAGTGTAAGGCAGAGCTTCACTGCTTCCAGGGAGTGTATGACAGAGCTTCACTGCTGCCGGAGAATATATGACAGAGCTTCACTATTGCAAGGAAGTGTATGACAGAGCTTCGTTGTTGCCACGGATTGTATGACAGAGCTGGATTGTTGCAAGGGAGTTTATGACAGAGCTTGACTTTTGGGTTGGAGTGAATGACAGAGCTTTCCTGCAGCCAGGGATTGTATCTCAAGGCTTAATTATTGTCAGGGAGTGTATGACAGAGCTTCATTGATGCTGTGGAGTGTATGACAGAGCTTCATTGATGCTGTGGAGTGTATGACAGTTTCACTGTTACCAGGGAGTGTATGACAGAGCTTCAGCGCTGCTGGGGAGTTTACCTGGAGTTTACCTGGAGAGAGTTCCGGGGGTCAACGCCCCTGCGGCCCGGTCTGTGGCAAGTCCTCCTGGTGGACCAACAGCCTGATCAACCAGGCTGTTACTGCTGGCTAAACGCAATCCAACGTACGAGCCACAGCCCGGCTAGTCATGTACCGACTTCATGTGCTTATCCAGTGCCTGCTTTAAGACAGCAACGGGTCTATTGTTAATCCCCCTAATGTATGCTGAGTGGCAGTTGAACAGTCTCGGGCCCCTGACACTTACTGTATTGTCATCTCACGGTGCGCATAACGGAGATAAGAAGCCTCCATTACTGGGAGTGCTTGAAGTTCCTGAACCTGTACTCCCTGGAACGCAGGCGGGAGAGATACATGATTATATACACCTGGAAAATTTTAGAGGGACTAGTACCGAACTTGCACACAAAAATCACTCACAACGAAAGCAAAAGACTCGGCAGACGATGTAACATCCCCCCAATGAAAAGCAGGGGTGTCACTAGCACGTTATTAACAAGGTCAGCAATTTCACCTGCCTTGAAAGGTGCTGTTAGTGTGCAGCAATATTCCAGCCTAGATAGAACAAGTGACCTGAAGAGTGTCATCATGGGCTTGGCATCCCTTGTTTTGAAGGTTCTCATTATCCATCACGACATTTTTCTAGCAGATGCGATTGATACAATGTTAAGGTCCTTGAAGGTGAGATCCTCCGACATGATCACTCCCAGGTCTTTGACGTTGGTTTCTCGCTCAATTTTATGGAAGGAATTTGTTTTGTACTCTGATGAAGATTTAATTTCCTCGTGTTTACCATATCTGAGTAATTGAAATTTCTCATCGTTGAACTTCATATTGTTTTCTGCAGCCCACTGAAAGATTTGGTTGATGTCCGCCTGGAGCCTTGCAGTGTCTGCAATGGAAGACACTGTCATGCAGATTCGGTCATCTACAAAGGATGACACAGTGCTGTGGCTGACATCCTTGTCTATGTCAGATATGAGGATGAGAAACAAGATGGGAGCTAGTACTGTGCCTTGTGGAACAGAGCTTTTCACCGTAGCCGCCTCAGACTTTACTCTGTGTATGAAAGAGCATCACCGCTGCCAGGGAGTGTATGACAGAGCTTCTTTGTTGGCAGGGAGTGTATGACAGCTTCATTGTTGTCAGGGATTTTATGACACAGCTTCAATGATGCCAGGGAGTTAATGACAGAGCTTTGCTGCTGCCAGGAAATGTATGACAGAGCCTCACTGCTGCCAGGGAGTGAGTTAGAGCTTCATTGCTGGCAGGGAGTGTATGACAAAGCTTCATTGTTGCCAGGGAGTGAATGACAGAAATTCACTGCTGCAAGAGATGTGTATGACAGAGCTTTACTGCTGCCAGGGAGTGAATGATAGAGCTTCATTGCTGCAAGAGAGAGTATGACAGAGCTTCAGTGCTGCCGGGGAGTGTATGACAGAGCTTCATTGTTGCCAAGGAGAGAATGACAGAGCTTCATTGTTGCCAGGGAGTGTATGACAAAGCTTCATTGTTGCCATGGAGTTTATTAGAGAGCTTTACTGCTGCCAGGGAGTGTATGACAGATCTTCATTATTGACACGGAGTGTATGAGAGAGATTCATTGTTGCCAGAGAGTGTATGACTGAGCTTCTCTGCTGCCACCGAGTGTATGCCAGAGCTTCACTGCTGCCAGGAAGTGTATGACAGACCTTCAGTGCTGCCACGAAGTGTATGACAGGCCTTCACTGCTGCCATGGAGTCAATGAGAGAGTTTCATTATTGCCAGGGAGTGTTTGACAGAGTTTCACTGCTGCCAGGTAGTGTATGACAGAGCTTCATTGTTTCCGGGGAGTGTATGACGGGGGTTCATTGCTCCCAGAAAGTGTATGAGAGAGCTTCACTGCTGCCAAGGAGTGTATTACAGAGCTTTACTGCTGCCAGGTAGAATATGACAGAGCTTCACTGCTGCCAGTGAGTGTATAACAGCTTCACTGCTGCCAGGAGTGTGTGACAGAGGTTCATTATTGCCAGGGAGTGTATGACAGTGCATCGTTGTTGTTAGGGAGTGTATAACAGAGCTTCACTGTTGCCAGGGCGTTTACCTTGAGTTTACCTGGAGAGAGTTCCTGGGGTCAACGCCCCCGCGGCCCAGTCTGTGACCAGGCCTACAAAAAAAATAATAATAGTAATAATAATTTTCCTCGTTGCTCTGACATTACAAAGTTAAATAAACAAGTGATTTCTATATTACAAATTTCTGAATGAAAGGAAACTATATAATGCAAGAAACAACAAAAACATTTGCTGCTTAACAAAGTATTTACACGTAAAACCATACCACGGTCAGGGACAGAACACACGATCACAGAGTCCCAAAACTCCAGACCGTCGCGCCAGCCACAATAAGATTCATCCAACCAAGCACACTTCTACACAACAGGAAGGTTAGCATCAATCAATCAATCAGTCATGTTTATTCTCTATAAGGATTACGAGACGGGATTTACAGATTTTGGGTATTGTGTGGTTTACATGTTTTAAAATATTAATTACAAAGGGGGCCACTAGGACACCTAGCATGGCTAGGCATTACAGAGGGGGCCACTAGGACACCTAGCATGGCTAGGCATTACAGAGGAGGCCACTAGGACACCTAGCATGGCTAGGCATTTCGGGCAAACTTTTATTAATTCTAAACTTTAAATTTTAGAGATTATGGTATTAAGGCTAAGTGACTACATTATAGTTTGTGAGTTTAGCAATGTGAATGCTTTTGTTTTGGCACAGTACATAGTGTCTATATTGGAAAATGTATTGTTTGTGTTGTTCTTACAACCTGGCCAGAGCTTCACTGCTGCCAGGGAGTGCATGACAGAGCTTCACTGCTGTCAGGGAGTGCATGACAGAGCTTTACTGCTGCCAGGGAGTGCATGACAGAGCTTCACTGCTGCCAGGGAGTCTACAACAGAGCTTCACTGCTGCCAGGGAGTGTATGACAGAGCTTTACTGCTGTCAGGGAGTGCATGACAGAGCTTTACTGCTGTCAGGGAGTGCATGACAGAGCTTTACTGCTGCTAGGGAGTGAATGACAGAGCTTCACTTCTGCCAGGGAGTGAATGACAGAGCTTCACTGCTGCCAGGGAGTGTATGTCTAAGTTTCACTGCTGCAAGGGAGTGTATGACAGAGCTTCATTGCTGCAAGTGAGTGTATGACAGAGCTTCACTGCTGCCAGGGAGTGCATGACAGAGCTTTACTGCTGTCAGGGAGTGCATGACAGAGCTTTACTGCTGCCAGGGAGTGAATGACAGAGCTTCACTTCTGCCAGGGAGTGAATGACAGAGCTTCACTGCTGCCAGGGAGTGTATGTCTGAGTTTCACTGCTGCCAGGGAGTGTATGACGAAGCTTCACTGCTGCCAGGGAGTGTATGTCTAAGTTTCACTGCTGCAAGGGAATATATGGCATAGCTTACCTGCTGCCAAGGACTGCATGACAGAGATTCACTGCTGCCAGGGACTGTATGACAGAGCCTCACTGCTGCCAGGGAGTGTATGATAGACCTTCACTGCTGCCAGGAAGTGTATGACAGACCTCCACTGCTGCCATTGAGTTAATGACAGATCTTCATTATTGCCACAGAGTGTATGACAGAGCTTTCTTGTTTCCCAGGTAGTGAATGACAGATCTTCATAGTGTGTATGACAGCATTGTTGTTGCCAGGGAGTGTATGACAGAGGTTCATTGTTGTCAGAGAGTGTATGAGAAAGCTTCAGTGTTGCCTGGGAGTGAATAGCAGAGCTTCATTGTTGCAATGGAATGTAAGACAGAGCTTCATTGTTGCCAGGGACTGTAAGACAGAGCTTCATTCCTGCCAGGGAGTGAATGAGAGAGCTCCATTGTTGCCAGGGAGTGTATTACAGAGCATTGTTGTTGCCAGGGAGTGTATGACAGAGGTTTATTGTTGTCAGAGAGTGTATGAGAAAGCTTCATTGTTGCCTGGGAGTGAATAGCAGAGCTTCAGTGTTGCTAGGGAGAATTTCACAGAGCTTCATTGTTGCAATGGAGTGTAAGACAGAGCTTCATTGTTGCCAGGGAGAGTATTACAGAGCTTCATTGTTGCCAGGGAGTGCATGAGAGAACTTCACTGCCTACAGAGAGTGCATGACAGGGGTTCATCGTTGCCAGGGAGTGAATGGCAGAGCTTCATTTTTGCTAGGGAGTTATTGAGAGGTTTTCACTGCTGCCAGGGAGTGTATGAGAGAGCTTCCATGCTGCCAGGGAGTGTATGACAGCTTTAGTGCTGACAGGGAGTAAATGTCAGAGCTTCACTGCTGCTAGTTAGTGTATGACAGAGCTTCATTATTGCCAGGGAGCATATGACAGAGCATAGTGGTTGTAGGGAGTATATAACAGAGCTTCACTGCTGACAGGGAGTGTATAACAAAGCTTTACTGCTGCCACGGAGCGAATGACAGAGCTTTATTGCTGCAAGGGAGTGTATGACAGAGTACACTGCTGCCAAGGAGTGTATAACAGAGCTTCACTGCTGCCAAAGAGTGTACGACGAAGTTTCACTGCTGCCAGGGAGTGTACGTCAGCTTCACTGCTGCCAGACAGTGTATGACAGAGCTTCACTGCTGCAAGGGAGTGTATAACAGAGCTTAGCTGCTGCCACAGAGTATATGACAGAGCTTCATTGTTGCCAGGGAGTGTATGTCTGAGCTTCACTGCTGTCAGGGACTATATTGCAGAGCTTACCTCCTACCAGTGACTGTATGACAGAGCTTCACTGCTGCCAGTGAGTGTATGACAGACCTTCACTGCTGCGAGTGAATGTATGACAAAGCTTCATTGCTGCCAGGGAGTGTATGACAGCTTCAATGCTGCGATGGAGTGTATAACAGAGCTTAGCTGCTGCCAGGGAGTGTGTGAAAGACCTTCAATGCTGACATTGATTTAATGACAGAGCTTCATTATTTCCAGGTAGTGTATGACAGAGCTTCATTGTTTCCAGGGAATGTATGACAGATCTCCACAGTTGTGAGGGAGTGTATGACAGAGCTTCACTGCTGCCAGCGAGTGTATACCAGAGGTTCATTGCTGCCAGGGAGTGTATGACAGACCTTCACTTCTGCCATGGGGTTAATGACAGAGCTTCATTGTTGCTGGAGAGTGAGTGACAGAGCTTCATTGTTGCCAGGATGTGTATGACAGACCTTCATTGCTGCCAGGAAGTGTATGACAGACCTTCACTTCTGCCATGGGGTTAATGATAGAGCTTCATTGTTGCTGGAGAGTGAGTGACAGAGCTTCATTGTTGCCAGGATGTGTATGACAGAGCTTCATTGTTGTCAGGGAGTGTGTGACAGAGCTTCACTCTTGCCAGGGAGTGTATGACACAGCTTCATTGTTGGCAGGGAGTATGTGACAGAGATTCATTGTTGCCAGAGAGTTTATGACAGAGCTTCCCTGCTGCCAGGGAGTGTATGACAGCTTCACTGCTGCCAGGGAGTGTATGACAGAGCTTCACTGCTACCAGGGAGTGTGTGAAAGGAATTCACTGCTGCAACGGAGCGTATGAATGAGCTTCATTTTTGCAGGGAGCGTCTGACAAATCTTCATTGCTGCCAGGCAGTGTTAGACAGCTTTATTGTTGCAAGGGAGTGTATGACAGACCTTCAATGTTGCCAGGGAGGGTACGATAGAGCTTCATTGATAAGAGGGAGCGTTTGACAGATCTTCACTGCTGACAGGGAGTATATGCCAAATCTTCCCTGCTACCAGGGACTGTATGACAGAGTTTCAGTGCTGCCAGGGAGTGTGACAGAGTATCATTGTTGCAAAGGAGTGTATGACAGTGCATTATTGTTGCCAGGGAGCGTATGACAGAGCTTCATTGTTGCCAGGGATTGTATAGCATAGCTTCATTGTTGCCAGAGAGTGTATGACAGAGCTTCATTGTTGGCAGGGAGTATATGACAGAGCTTCATTGTTGGCAGGGAGTATATGAGAGTGGTTCATTGTTGAGAGAGAGTGTTTGACAGAGCTTCATTGTTGCCAGGGGGAGTATCACAGAGCTTCATTGTTGCCATAGAGTGCATGACAGAGCTTCATTGCTGATAGGGAGTGTTTGACAGAGATTCATTGATGCAATGGGGTGTATCAAAGAGCTTCACTGCTACCAGGGAGTGTATGACAGCTTCATTGTTGCCAGGGAGTGTATGACAGAGCTTCACTGCTACCAGGGAGTGTATGACAGACCTTCATTTTTGCAAGTGACTGAATTAGGTTCAATGTTGCCAGAGAGTGTATGAGAGACCTCCATAGATGCCAGCGAATGTGTGAAAGAACTTCACTGCTGCAACGGAGCGTATGAACGAGCTTCATTTTTGCAGGGAGTGTCTGACAGATCTTCACTGCTGCCAGGGTGTGTATGACAGAGCTTCATTGTTGCAAGGGAGTGTATGATAGTCCTTCAATGTTGCTAGGGAGAGTATGGAAGAGCTTCACTGATAAGAGGGAGCGATTGACAGATCTTCAATGCTGCCAGGTGGTGTATGACAGAGCTTAGCAGCTTCCAGGGAGTGAATGACAAAGCTTCTCCACTGCCAGGGAATGTATAACAGAACTTAGCTGCCACCGGTAAGTGAATGACAGTTTCGTTGTTGTCAGAGAGTGTATGACAGAGCTTCACTGCTGCCGGGGAGTGTATGACAGAGCTTCACTGCAGCCTGAGAGTGTATGACAGAGCTTCGCTGCTGCCATGGAGTGTATGACAGAGCTTCACTGATGCCAAGGAATGCATAACAGAGCTTCACTGCTACCAGAAAGGGTATGTAGAGCTTCAAAGCTGCAATCGAGTGTATGACAGAGCATAATTGATGCAATGGAGTGTATGACAGAGCTTCATTTTTGCCAGGGAGTTTATGAGAGAGCTTCACTGCTGCCAGGAAGTTTGTGACATAGCTTCTTTGCTGCCAGGGAGTGTATGACAGAGCTTTACTGCTGCCAGGGAGTGTATAACAGAGTTTAGCTGCTGCAAGAGAGTGAATGACAGACTTTCACTACAGCTGATGCCAGAGTGTGTATTACAGAGCTTCATTGTTGCCAAGGAGTGTATGAAAGAAATTCACTGCTGCCAGGGAGTGTATGACAGAGCTTCATTGTTGCCAGGGAGTGTACGACAGAGCTTTATTGTTGCCAGGGAGTGTATGAAAGACTTTCATTGTTGCCAGGGAGTGTATGAGAGAATTTCACTGCATACAGGGAGTGTATGACAGGGGTTCATTGTTTCCAGGGAGTGAATGACAGAGCTTCATTCTTGCCAGGGAGTTCATGATAGAGCTTCACTGCTGCCAGGGAGTGTATGACAGAGCTTCACTGCTGCCAGTGAGTGTATGACAGAGCTTCACTGCTGCCAGGGAGTGTTTGACAGAGCTTCATTGCTGCCAGGGAGTGTATGACATAGCTTTACGCTGCCAGGGAGGGTATGAGAGAGCTTTATTACTACAAGGGAGTGTATGACAGAGTTCATTGCTGCCAGGGATTGCATGACAGAGCTTCACTGCTGCCATGGAGTGTATGTCTCAGCTTCACTGCTGACAGGGACTATATTGCAGAGCTTGCCTCCTGCCAGGGACTGTATGACAGAGCTTCACTGCTGCCAGTGAGTGTATGACAGACCTTCACTGCTGTGAGGGAATGCATGACACAGCTTCATTGCTGCCAGGGAGTGTATGACAGCTTCAATTCTGCCAGAGAGTGTATAACAGAGCTCAGCTGCTGCCAGGGTGTGTGTGTCAGTGCTTCACTACTGGTAGGGAGTGTATGACAGAGCTTTATTGCTGCCATTGATTTAATGACAGAGCTTCATTATTGCCAGGGAGTGTATGACAGAGCTTCATTGTTTCCAGGGAGTGTATAACAGGTCTCCAAAGTTGTCAGGGAGTGTATGACAGATCTTCACTGCTGCCAGGGTGTGTATGACAGAGCTTCTCTAATGCCAGGGAATGTATAACAGAGCTTAGGTGCCGTCAGGGAGAGTATGACAGAGCTTCTCTACTGCCAGAGAGTGTATGACAGAGCTTCACTGATGACAGGGAGTGCATAACAGAGCTTCACTGCTACCAGGAAGGGTATAATAGAGCTTCACTGCTGCCATGGAGAGTATGACAGAGCTTAATTGATGCCATGGAGTGTTTGACAGAGATTCATTTTTGGCAGGGAGTTTATGACAGAGCTTTACTGCTGTCAGGTAGTGTACAACAATGCTTCATCTTTGTCAGAGAGTGTATGACAGGGCTTCATTTTTGCCAGGAAGTTTATGAGAGAGCTTCGCTGCTGCCAGGAAGTTTGTGACATAGCTTCATTGCTGCCAGGGAGTGTATGACAGAGCTTTTCTACTGCCAGGGAGGGAATTACAGAGTTTCGTTGTTGCCATGGAGTGTGTGACAGTGTTTCATTGTCGCCAGGGAGTGTATGAAAGAACTTCACTGCTGCCAGGGAGTGTATGACAGACCTTCATTGTTGCATGGAGTGTATGAGAGATCTTCGCTGATGCCAGGGTGTGTATGACAGACCTTCATTGTTGCCAGGGAGTGTATGAAAGCTTCATTGGCAATATTCACTGACTACTGCCCACACAGGGCTTTTTCAAGTGAACTACCTTAGACAGAGTCTTCATTGTTGCCAGGGAGTGTATGAAAAGAGACAAGTTTGTGAAACCTTTACACTGCGATACCAGGGCTATGTAGAAGCCACTATTCTGGTTGAAGTTGTCGGATATAGAAATAAGTGATGATTCCAGATTCTTCATTGTCTTCTGTGACTTGAGGGTTTATCAAGTGAATTATGCAGTCAGAATTGGTTTCACTGTCCCTTGATGTTTACAGGCAGTGTATGTATACAGGGCTTGTCCTTACTATTGATGCCAGGGAGTGGAATGATGTTTTGGCAAAGATGTTGGAAACATGAGTGCTCGCCGTCTGCAGTCTCTGATGAAGTGACGAGGATAGTGGAGTTTGGAAAATAGAGCTTCATTGTTGCCAGGATCGTTTTGGTTGGTGGGTTTTCGATAGACTTTAAAACGAAGTTCGTGGTCAACTTTGCAGAGTAGAATATCGAGGAGAGGAAGAGTGTTGTCGACTTCTTCTTCATCGACCTGGTTGAGCTCAACCAGGTCGAGCCTTCAATCCAGTTCACACTTGAAGAAGAGGTCGACAACACTCTTCCTTTCCTTGATATTCTACTCTGCAAAGAGATCTTCTCCACTTCTACTCTTTGCAGCAACACAGGTATTTTCCAAACTCCACTATCCTCGTCACTTCATCAGAGACTGCAGACGGCGAGCACTAAACATCTTCAACACACCCAGAGAAGACACTGCTGCCAGGGCCTCCATCCTCTGCAGGGGTGTATGAGAATGCCTGCGTACAACACCGTAATTCACACAACCACTTGATAAAGACAACACTCAATACCTTCCATGCTGCACTGTAGAAGGTCTGCTCACAAACTTGTCCAGTCTCCTTTCCAAGGGACTATAAATAGTTCCTTCCACCCCAGGTAGTTCTGTTTGTGACTTGAAAAAGCCCACTGTGTGGGCGAAACGTAGTCAATAAAGGATCACATTATACTGCATTTGTTTATATTGCCATTGTGTCGGTATTTTATACCATTTATTTCCACAGAGCTTCATTGTTGCCAGGGAGTGTATGAAAGAAATTCACTGCTACCAGGGAGTGTACGACAGAGCTTCATTTTTGCCAGGGAGTGTATGAAAGAACTTCATTGTTGACAGGGAGTGTATGAGAGAATTTCACTGCCTACAGGCAGTGTATGACAGGGGTTTATTGATGCCAGGGAGTGAATGACAGAGCTTCATTGTTGCCAGGGAATTCATGAGAGAGTTTCACTGCTGCCAGGGAGTGTATGAGAAAGCTTCCATGCTGCCAGGGAGTGTATGACAGAGCTTTACTGCTGACAGGGAGTATATGACAGAGTTTCACTGCTGCCAGTGAGTGTGTGACAGCATTGTTGTTGTCAGGGAGTGTATAACAGAGCTTCACTGCTACCAGGGGGCGTATGAAAGAGTTTCACTGCTGCCAGGGAGTGTAATAGAGAGCTTTACTGCTGCCAGTGAGCGTATGACAGAGCTTTATTGCTGCAAGGGAGTGTATTACAGAGTTCACTGCTGCCAGGGATTACATGACAGAGCGTCACTGCTGCCAAGGAGTGTATAACAGAGCTTCACTGTTGCCAGGGAGTGTATGTCTGAGCTTCTCTGCTGTCAGGGACTATATTGCAGAGTTTACCTCCTGCCAGGGACTGTATGACAGAGCTTCACTGCTGCCAGTGAGTGTATGACAGTCCATCACTGCTGCGAGGGAATGTATGCCACAGCTTCAGTGCTGCCAGGGAGTGTATGACAGCTTCACTGCTGCAAGGGAGTGTATAACAGAGCTTAGCTGCTGAGAGGGAGTGTGTGACAGTGCTTCACTACTGGCAGGGAGTGTATGACAGTGCTTCACTACTGGCAGGGAGTGTATGACAGAGCTTTACTGCAGCCTGAGAGTGTATGACAGAGCTTCGCTGCTGAGAGGGAGTGTATGACAGAGCTTTACTGCTCCCAGGAAGTGTTTGACAGGCCTTCAATGCTGCCATTGATTTAATGACATAGCTTCATTATTGCAAGGGAGTGTATGACAGAGCTTCATTGTTTCCAGGTAGTGTATGACAGATCTCCAAAGTTGTCAGGTAGTGTATGACAGAACTTCACTGCTGCAAGCGAGTGTATGTCAGAGGTTCATTGCTGCCAGGGAGTGTATGACAGACTTTCATTGCTGCCAGGAAGTGTATGACAGACCTTCACTGCTGCCATGGGGTAAATGGCAGAGCTTCATTATTGCCAGAGAGTGTATGACAGCTTCATTGTTACCATGGAGTGTATGACAGAGCTTCATTGTTGTCAGGGAGTGTGTGGCAGAGCTTCATTCTTGCCAGGAAATATATGACAGAGCTTAATTGTTGCCACGGAGTGTTTGACAGAGCTTTATTGTTGCCGGGGGGAGTATAAGAGAGCTTCATTGTTGCTAGAAAGTGCATGACAGAGCTTCATTGCTGCCTGGAATTTTTTGACAGAGATTCATTGACGCAATGGAGTGTATGAAAGAGTTTCACTGCTGCTATGTAAAGCATGACAAAACTTCCCTGCTGCCAGGGAGCGTATGACAACTTCACTGCTGCCAGGGAGCGTATGACAACTTCACTGCTGCCAGGGAGCGTATGACAACTTCACTGCTGCCAGGGAGCGTATGACAACTTCACTGCTGCCAGGGAGCGTATGACAACTTCACTGCTGCCAGGGAGCGTATGACAACTTCACTGCTGCCAGGGAGCGTATGACAACTTCACTGCTGCCAGGGAGCGTATGACAACTTCACTGCTGCCAGGGAGCGTATGACAACTTCACTGCTGCCAGGGAGCGTATGACAACTTCACTGCTGCCAGGGAGCGTATGACAACTTCACTGCTGCCAGGGAGTGTATGACAACTTCACTGCTGCCAGGGAGCGTATGACAACTTCACTGCTGCCAGGGAGCGTATGACAACTTCACTGCTGCCAGGGAGCGTATGACAACTTCACTGCTGCCAGGGAGCGTATGACAACTTCACTGCTGCCAGGGAGCGTATGACAACTTCACTGCTGCCAGGGAGTGTATGACAACTTCACTGCTGCCAGGGAGTGTATGACAGAGCTTCGCTCCTGCCATTGAGTGTGTGAAAGAACTTCACTGCTGCAACTGAGCGTATGAATGAGCTTCATTTTTGCAGGGAGTGTCTGACAAATCTTCACTGCTGCCAGACAATGTAAGACACAGCGTCATTGTTGCAAGGGAGTGTATGACAGACCTTCAATGTTGCCAGGGAGGGTACGAGAGAGCTTAGTTGATAAGAGGGAGCGTTTGACAGATCTTCACTGCTGACAGGGGGTGTATGACAGAGCTTCATTGTTGCCATGGAGTGTATGACAGAGCTTGACTGCTGTCAGGCAGTGCATGACGAAGCTTTCTGATGCCAGGGAGTGCATGTCTGAGCTTCACTGCTCAAAAGAGTGTATGGCAGAGTTTTATTGTTGCCAGGGAATGTATTGCAGAACTTCACTGCTGCCAGGGAGTGTATGACAAAGATTCACTGCTGCCATGGAGTGTTTAAGAGAGCTTCACTGTTTTGAGGGAGTGCATGACAGAGGTTCATTGTTACAACGGAATGTATGACGAAGCTTCAATGTTGCCAGGGAGTTTAATGACAGTGCTTCAGTCCTGCCAGGGTGTGTATGACAGAACTACCTTGCTGCCAGGGAGTGTATGACAGAGCTTCATTGCTGCCAGGGAGTGAATAACAGAGCTTCCATGCAGCCTGGGAGTATATGACAGACCTTCATTGCTGCCAGGGATGTATGACAGAGCTTTACTCTTGCCAAGGAGTGCATTACGAAGCTTTCTGCTGCCAGGGAGTGTATGTCTGAGCTTCACTGCCGCAAGTTAGTGTATGACAAACCTTCACTGCTGCCAAGCTCTGTATGACACAACTTAACTGCTGCCAGGGTGTGAATAACAGAGATTAGCTGCTGCCAGGGAGTGTATGACGGAGCTTCACTAATGCCAGAGAGTGTATGAGAGAGCTTAAGTGTTGCCAAGGAGTGTACAACAGAGGTTCATTGTTGGCAAGGAGTGTATGACCGAGCTTCATTGCTGCCAGGGAGTTCATGAGAGTTTCACTGCTGCCAAGGAGTATATGACAGAGTTCCCTGCTACCAGGGAGTGTATGACAGAGCTTCACTGCTGCCAGGGTGTGTATGACAGAGCTTTACTGCTGCCAGAGAGTGCAAGACAGAGCTTCATTGTTGAGAGGGATTGTATGAAAGAGGCTCATTGTTACAAAAGAATGCATGAGAAAGCTTCAGTGTTGCCAGGAAGATTATGACAGAGCTTCACCCCTGTCAGGGAGTGCATGGCAGAGCTTCACTGCTGCCAGGGAGTGTATGAAAGAGCTTCACTGCATCCTTGGAGTGTATGACCTAGCTTCATTGTTGCCAGGGAGTGTATGACAGAGCTTCATTGCCGCCAGGGAGTGTATGACAGAGCTTCATTGTTGCCATCTATTGAACAACAGAGTTTATTATTGCCATTGAGTGTATGACAGAGCTTCATAGTTGATAGGGAATGTGCGACAGAGCTTCATAGTTGCCGTGTAGTGCATAACAGAGCTTCATTGCTGCCAGGGAGTGTATGACATATCTTCATTGCTGCCAGGGAGTGTATGAGAGAGCTCCATTGTTGCGAGGAAGAGTATATCAGATTCTCATTGTCCTGGGAATGTATGACAGAGCTTCATTTTTCCCATGGAGTGTATGACAGAGCTTCATAGTTGTCTGATACTGTATGAGACAGATTCATTACTGCCAGGGAGCGCAAAACAGAGCTTCATTGCCGCCAGTGGTTGTATGGCAGAGATTTATTGTTGCGAGGGAGTGTACGACAGAGCTTGATGGCTGCCAGCGAGTGTATGGCAAAGGTTCACTGCTGGCATAGAGAGTTTGACAGTGTTCCATTGTTGCCAGGAATGACAAGACAGAGCTTCGTTCCAGCCAAGTAGTGTATGACAGAGTTTCAATGTTGCCTGGGAGTGTATGGAAAAGCTTCATTGTTTCCTCGAAGTGTTTGAGAGAGCTTTATTGTAGCCAGGGAGTGTATGAGAGAGATTCATTGTAGAGAGGGAGTTCATGACAGAGTTTCATTGTTACAACAGAATGTATGACAAAGTTTGAATGTTGCCATGGAGTTCATGACAGCATCACTCCTGCCAGGGAGTGAATGACAGAGCTTCACTGCTCCCGGGAGTGCATGACAGAGATTCATTGTTGAGAGGGAGTGCTTGACAGAGGTTCATTGTTACAACGGAATGAATAACAAAGCTTGAATGTTTCCCGGGAGTTTATGACAGAGCTTCACTCATGCTAGGGAGTGTATGACAGAGCTTCCCTGCTCCCAGGGAGTGTATGACAGAGCTTCACTGCTGCCAGTGAGTGTATGACAGAGCTTCACTCATGCTGCAGAAAACAATATGAAGTTCAACGATGAGAAATTTCAATTACTCAGATATGGTAAACATGAGGAAATTAAATCTTCATCAGAGTACAAAACAAATTCTGGCCACAAAATAGAGCGAAACACCAACGTCAAAGACCTGGGAGTGATTATGTCGGAGGATCTCACCTTCAAGGACCATAACATTGTATCAATCGCATCTGCTAGAAAAATGACAGGATGGATAATGAGAACCTTCAAAACTAGGGAGGCCAAGCCCATGATGACACTCTTCAGGTCACTTGTCCTATCTAGGCTGGAATATTGCTGCACACTAACAGCACCTTTCAAGGCAGGTGAAATTGCTGACCTAGAAAATGTACAGAGAACTTTCACGGCGTGCATAACGGAGATAAAACACCTCAATTATTGGGAGCGCTTGAGGTTCCTAAACCTGTATTCCCTGGAACGCAGGAGGGAGAGATACATGATTATATACACCTGGAAAATCCTAGAGGGACTAGTACCGAACTTGCACACGAAAATCACTCACTACGAAAGCAAAAGACTTGGCAGACGATGCACCATCCCCCCAATGAAAAGCAGGGGTGTCACTAGCACGTTAAGAGACCATACAATAAGTGTCAGGGGCCCGAGACTGTTCAACTGCCTCCCAGCACACATAAGGGGGATTACCAACAGACCCCTGGCAGTCTTCAAGCTGGCACTGGACAAGCACCTAAAGTCAGTTCCTGATCAGCCGGGCTGTGGCTCGTACGTTGGTTTGCGTGCAGCCAGCAGCAACAGCCTGGTTGATCAGGCGCTGATCCACCAGGAGGCCTGGTCACAGACCGGGCCGCGGGGGCGTTGACCCCCGGAACTCTCTCCAGGTAAACTCCAGGTCTCCAGGTATGCTAGGGAGTGTATGACAGAGCTTCCCTGCTCCCAGGGAGTGTATGACAGAGCTTCACTGCTGCCAGTGAGTGTATGACAGAGCTTCACTTCAGCCTGGGAGTGTATAACAGAGCTTCACTGTTGCCATTAAGTGTATGACAGAGGTTGGCTGCCGTCAGGGAGTGTATGGGAGAGCTTCATTGTTGCCAGGGAGTGTATGAGAGAGCTTCACTGCTGCAAGGGAGTGCATGACGAAGATTTCTGCTGCCAGGGAGAGTATGTCTGAGCTTCATTGCTGCAAGGGAGTGTATGACAGAGTTTTATTGTTGCCAGGGAATGTATTGCAGAGCTTCACTGCTGCCAGGGAGTGTATGACAAAGATTCACTGCTGCCATGGAGTGTATAAGAGAGCTTCAATGTTTTGATGGAGTGTATGACAGAGGTTCATTGTTACAACGGAATGTATGACAAACCTTCAATGTTGCCAGAGAGTTTAATGACAGAGTTTCAGTCTTGCCAGGGAGCATATGACAGAGCTTCAATGTTGCCAGGGAGTGTATGACAGAGCTTCACTGCTGTCAGGTAGTGTATGGCAGAGCTTCACTGCTGCCAAGGACTGTGTGACACAACTTCACTGCTGCCAGTGAGTGTATAACATAGATTAACTGCTGCCAGGAAGTGTATGACAGAGCTTCACTGCTGCCATGGAGTGTATGACGAAGCTTTCTCTTGCCAGGGAGTGTATGACAGACCTTCACTGCTGCCAAGGACTGTGTGACACAACTTCACTGCTGCCAGGGAGTGTATAACAGAGATTAGCTGCTGCCAGGGAGTGTATGACAGAGCTTCACTGCTGCCAGGGAGTGTATGACGGAGCTTCAGTGTTGCCAAGGAGTGTACGACAGAGGTTCATTGTTGCCAGGAAGTATATGACCGAGCTTCATTGCTGCCAGGGAGTTTCTGAGAGCTTCACTGCTGCCAGGGAGTGTATGACAGAGATTCATTGTTGAGAGGAAGTTCATGACAGAGGTTCGTTGATACAACAGAATGTATGACAAAGTTTGAATGTTGCCAGGAGTTTATGACAGAGCATCACTCCTGCCCGGGAGTGAATGACAGAGCTTCACTGCTCCCGGGAGTGCATGACAGAGCTTCATTGTTGCCAGGGAGTGTATAACAGAGCTTCATTATTGCCATGGAGTATATGACAGAGGTTGACTGCCGTCAGGGAGTGTATGACAGAGCTTCATTGTAGTTTATGACAGAGCTTCACTGCTGCCAGGGAGTGCATGACGAAGATTTCTGCTGCCAGGGAGTGCATGTCTGAGCTTCATTGCTGCAAGGAAGTGTATGACAGAGTTTTATTGTTGCCAGGGAGTGTATGACAGAGCTTCACTGCTGCCATGGAGTGAATAACAAAGCTTCAATGTTTCGATGGAGTGTATGACAGAGGTTCATTGCTACAACGGAATGCATGACAAAGCTTCAATGTTGCCAGGGAGTGTATGACAGAGCTTCCTTGCTGTCAGGGAGTGTATGACAGAGCTTCACTGCTGTCAGGCAGTGTATCGCAGAGCTTCATTGTTGCCAGGGAGTGTATGAGAGAGCTTCACTGCTGCTAGGGAGTGTATGTCTGAGCTTCACTGCTGCCAGGGAGTGTATGACAGACCTTCACTGCTGCCAAGGACTGTATGACACAACTTCAATGCTGCCAGTGAGTGTATAACAGAGATTAGCTGCTCCCAGGGAGTGTATGACAGAGCTTCACTACTGCCAGAGAGTTTACCTGGAGAGAGTTCCGGGGGTCAACGTCCCCGCGGCCCGGTCTGTGACCAGGCCTCCTGGTGGATCAGAGCCTGATCAACCAGGCAGTTACTGCTGGCTGCACGCAATCCAAAGTACGAACCACAGCCCGGCTGGTCAGGTACCGACTTTATTTGCTTTTCCAGTGCCAGCTTGAAGACTGCCAGGGGTCTATTGGTAATCCACCTTATGTATGCTAGGAGGCAGTTGAATAGTCTCAGACCCCTGACACTTATTGTATTGTCTCTTAACGTGCTAGTGACACCCCTGCTTTTCACTGGGGGGATGTTGCATCATCTGCCAAGTGTTTTGCTTTCGTTGTGAGTGATTTTCGTGTGCAAGTTCGGTACTAGTCCCTCTAGGATTTTCCAGGAGTATATAATCATGTATCTCTCCCTCCTGCGTTCCAGGGAATACAGGTTCAGGAACTTCAAGCACTCCCAGTAATTGAGGTGTTTTATCTCCGTGATGCGCGCCGTGAATGTTCTCTCTACATTTTTTCTATGTCATCATTTTCACCTGCCTTGAAAGGTGCTGTTAGTGTGCAGCAATATTCCAGCCTAGATAGAACAAGTGACCTGAAGAGTGTCATCATGGGCTTGGCCTCCCTAGTTTTGAAGGTTCTCATTATCCATCCTGTCATTTTTCTAGCAGCTGCGATTGATACAATGCTATGGTCCTTGAAGGTGAGATCCTCCGACATGATCACTCCCAGGTCTATGACGTTGGTTTTTCACTCTATTTTGTGGCCGGAATTTGTTTAGTGCTCTGATGAAGTTTTAACTTCCTCGTGTTTACCATATCTGAGTAATTGAAATTTCTCATCGTTGAACTTCATATTGTTTTCTGCAGCCCACTGAAAGTTTTGGTTGATGTCCGCCTGGAGCCTTGCAGTGTCTGCAATGGAAGACACTGTCATGCAGATTCGGGTGTCATCTGCAAAGGAAGACACGGTGCTGTGGCTGACATCCTTGTCTATGTCAGATATGAGGATGAGAAACAAGATGGGAGCGAGTACTGTGCCTTGTGGAACACAGCTTTTCACCGAAGCCGCCTCGGACTTTACTCTGTTGACTACTACTCTTTGTGTTCTGTTAGTGAGGAAGTTATAGATCCATCTACCAACTTTTCCTGCTATTCTTTTAGCACGCATTTTTGCGCTATTATGCCATGGTCACACTTGTCGAAGGGTTTTGCAAAGTCTGTATATATTACATCTGCATTCTTTTTGTCTTCTAGTGCATCTAGGACCTTGTCGTAGTGATCCAATAGTTGAGACAGACAGGAGCGACCTGTTCTAAACCCATGTTGCTCTGGGTTGTGTAACTGATGGGTTTCTAGATGGGTGGTGATCTTGCTTCTTAAGACCCTTTTAAAGATTTTTATGATATGAGATGTTAGTGCTATCGGTCTGTAGTTCTTTGCTGTTGCTTTACTGCCCCCTTTGTGGAGTGGGGCTATGTCTCTTGTTTTTAGTAACTGTACTCACCTATTTGTGGTTGCAGGGGTCGAGTCACAGCTCCTGGCCCCGCCTCTTCGCTGATTGCTACTAGGTCCTCTCTCTCCCTGCCCCATGAGCTCTATCATACCTCGCCTTAAAACTATGTATGGTTCCTGCCTCCACCACATCACTTTCTAGGCTATTCCATGGCCTGACTACTCTATGACTGAAGAAATACTTCCTAACATCCCTTTGATTCATCTGAGTCTTCAACTTCCAATTGTGACCTCTTGTGTCTGTGTCCCATCTCTGGAACATCCCGTCTTTGTCCACCTCGTCTATTCCGCGCAGTATTTTATATGTCGTTATCATGTCTCCCCTGACCCTCCTGGCCTCCAGTGTCGTCAGGCCGATTTCCCTCAACCTTTCTTCATAGGACAATCCCCGTAGCTCTGGGACTAGTCTTGTTGCAAACCTTTGCACTTTCTCTAATTTCTTGACGTGCTTGACTAGGTGTGGATTCCAAACTGGTGCTGCATACTCCAGTATGGGCCTGACGTAGATGGTGTACAGAGTCTTAAACGAATCCTTACTGAGGTATCGGAACGCTATCCGTAGGTTTGCCAGGCGCCCGTATGCTGCAGCAGTTATCTGATTGATGTGCGCCTCAGGAGATATGCTCGGTGTTATACTCACCCCCAGATCTTTTTCCTTGAGTGAGGTTTGCAGTCTTTGGCCATCTAAACTATATTGTGTCTGCGGTCTTCTTTGCCCTTCCCCAATCTTCATGACTTTGCATTTGGCAGGGTTAAATTCAAGGAGCCAGTTGCTGGACCAGGCTTGTAGCCTGTCCAGATCTCTTTGTAGTCCTGCCTGATCCTCGTCCGATTCGATTCTTCTCATTAACTTCACATCGTCTGCAAACAAGGACACTTCTGAGTCTATCCCTTCCGTTATGTCGTTCACGTATACCAAGAACAGCACAGGTCCTAGGACTGACCCCTGTGGAACCCCGCTTGTCACAGGCGCCCACTCTGACACCTCGTCGCGTACCATGACTCGTTGTTTCCTCCCTGTCAGATATTCTCTGATCCATTGCAGTGCCTTTCCTGTTATGTGTGCCTGGTCCTCTAGCTTTTGCAGTAACCTCTTGTGAGGAACTGTGTCGAAAGCCTTCTTGCAGTCCAAAAATACGCAGTCGATCCACCCCTCTCTCTCTTGTCTTACTTCTGTCACCTTGTCATAAAACTCTAGTAGGTTTGTGACACAGGATTTTCCTTCCCTGAAACCATGCTGGTTGTCAATTATACACTTGTTTCTTTCCAGGTGCCCCACCACTCTCCTCCTGATGATCTTCTCCATGACCTTGCATACTATACACATTAGAGATACAGGTCTGTAGTTTAGTGCCTCATGTCTGTCTCCCTTTTTAAAAATTGGGACTACATTTGCCATTTTCCATACCTCAGGGAGTTGCCCAGTTTCAAATGATGTGTTGAAGATCTTTGTTAATGGCTCACACAATATCTCTGCTCCCTCTTTAAGGACCCATGGAGAGATGTTGTCTGGTCCCACCACCTTTGAGGTGTCAAGTTCGCATAGCAGCTTCTTCACCTCCTCCTTGGTTATATGTACCTCATCCAGCACTTGCTGGTGTGCCCCCCTGTTCTGATTTCTTGGAGTCCTACTGGTTTCCACTGTAAATACCTCTTTAAATCTTGTGTTGAGCTCCTGACATACCTCTCGGTCGTTTCTTGTGAATTCCCCATCACCCTTCCTCAGTCTGATTACCTGGTCCTTGACTGTTGTTTTCCTCCTGATGTGGCTGTACAACAGCTTCGGGTCAGTCTTTACTTTTGATGCTATGTCATTTTCATATTGTCTCTGAGCCTCCCTTCTTATCTGTGCATATTCGTTTCTGGCTCTTCGGCTGATTTCTTTATTTTCCTGAGTTCTCTGTCTTCTGTACCTTTTCCATTCTCTAGTACACCTAGTTTTTGCCTCCCTACACCTTTGGGTGAACCAAGGACTCGTTCTGTTCTTCCCATTATTTCTGTTTCCCTTGGGAACAAACCTCTCCTCTGCCTCCTTGCATTTTGTTGCTACATAGTCCATCATTTCTTGTACTGGTTTTCCTGTCAGTTCCCTCTCCCACTGAATGTCTTGAAGGAAGTTCCTCATGCCTGAGTAGTTCCCCCTTTTGTAGTTTGGTTTTTCCCAGCCTATTCCTGCTACTCTCTCCACTTGGAGCTCAACTATGTAGTCGAAGCACAGAACCACATGATCACTAGCTCCCAGGGGCCTTTCATACATGATACCCTCGATGTCCGAACTACTCATGGTGAATACAAGGTCCAACCTTGCTGGTTCATCCTCTCCTCTCTCTCTGGTAGTGTCTCTAACATGTTGATGCATGAGGTTCTCCAGTACCACATCCATCATCTTGGCTCTCCATGTTTCGGGACCCCCATGGGGCTCCAGGTTTTCCCAGTCAATCTCCTTGTGATTGAAATCACCCATAACTAGTAACTTTGCTCCCCCCATGTGTGCTCTCCTGGCCACCTCGGCTAGTGTGTTGATCATTGCTCTGTTGCTCTCATCGTATTCTTCTCTTGGCCTCCTGCAGTTCTGTGGTGGGTTGTACATTACTGCAATTATCACCTTATGTCCCTCAGACTGGATTGTTCCTACTAAGTAGTCCCTTTCGCCCATGCCATCCATTCCATCCATTTTCTCAAAACCCCACGGGTTTTTAATGAGCAGTGCAACTCCTCCTCCCCCTCTCCTCCCTCTGTCTTTCCTGAAGATTTGATATCCGGATGGAAAGATTGAATCTGTTATTATTCTGGTGAGTTTTGTTTCTGTGAGTGCTATTATGTCTGGGGATGTCTCTTTGATTCTTTCGTGCCACTCCTCATACTTGTTTGTTATTCCATCTGCATTTGTATACCACACCTTCAACTTCTTTTCTAAGACTGTGGTCTGGGAAGTATATTGGGGTTGGGGAAGTGGGAGACCTGGTAAGGAACTATGGGTTGTTGCTGTGGGGGTGAAGTTTGTAATGTAGTGGGTGGGGGCATTGGATGTGGCATGGGTGTTTTGATTTAGAGTGTTTGGTTGCACTGGGGTTGACCTGGTTGGGAGGCTTCTATAGAAAGTTGTGAGGGAGGCTGTATTAGATCTTCTTCCTGGGTCTGGGATCTCCTGTCTGTCTTCTCCATCCCCTCTCTTTCCTCCTTTCGCCTTTGTACCATCTCTCTCAGTTTCTTCCTTTCTTCTTGTGTTCTGTCGCGGTCGAGATACACCCTCCTGTATGCCGTCATGTCCCTTAATCGTGCTTTCTCCTGCAGTATCCTGGTCCGAGTCGCTTCTGC
This sequence comes from Cherax quadricarinatus, assembly GCF_038502225.1. NCBI lineage: Eukaryota > Metazoa > Arthropoda > Malacostraca > Decapoda > Parastacidae > Cherax > Cherax quadricarinatus. The sequence continues at coordinate 15,888,789 of NC_091380.1, forward strand.
CTTGAAGGTCACTCTCACTGGCCGGGTTCTTTTTTTTACAAACCCCCCTATTCTCCGAAAATTTTCCAGCTGGGTCATATCGTCTTCTCCTATTGCTTTCATGATGCTTTCAATTGCTTTTTTTTCCCCTTGTTTTCTTGCTTCATATGTTTCCCCTTCGACTTCCTGGAGCCCATACACAAAGACTGACCTCACCCTTTCATTCTCCCACTGCATATCCCTGTGTATCCCCTCATTTAATTTGGTTTCCTCCACTGCAGCTTTCCTTTCATCAGTTTCACTGGGTAATGTACTTGGGCTCAGTGGCCTGTCATTTTCCCTTCTCGGCTTTCCTTGGGCTCTGTTGTTGTCTGTTAGGGCCTCCACATAAAGCTTAGCTCTTTCATTTGCTACAGTCTCCTCTGATAGAGCATCTCCATGCAGTTGTGCCTCTTCTTTCCCTACAGTCCCCTTATTTGTGGCTGAGGTAGCAGTCTCTGTTGTCAATCCCAAAATGTTCTTTAGTTCTTTAGGCTGTTTCAGATTTTTCAATTCCTCTTCTAAACTCTGTATCCTAGCTTCTGCTGCTTTGACATGCACCTCCCACTTCCTGCTTTCCATATCTATCCTCTCTTCCATTCTCATGCTAAGTTCTTCTAGTTTCTTTTCCCATTCATGATCCCTTTTTATGAGCTCTGCTGCCCAATCTTCCTTTGCATTTTCCTCCTCCTGTCCCTTGGTTTTTCTTGTTGCTCTCTGGCAACCCATTTTTGTTTTATCCTGATTGCCTCAGAGTGGGAAACCTATGTAGTTCTGTATGTTAGGTTAGTAGTGTGTGTGTCAGAGTGTGGGGGGGGGGAAGTAGTGGAGGAACTGTGGCAATTTGGGAGCTGAGTGGGGAGGGGTGGGGAGGGTTTGGGGTGAACGGGGGAGGGGAGGGTGATCGAGGGAGGGGATGGATCAGGGGAAGTAGTGAGATGTCGGTGGTGAGGGGGGAGTGTGTGTGTGTCTGGATATGTGTGTGTGTGTGTGTGTGTGTGTGTGTGTGTGTGTGTGTGTGTGTGTGTGTGTGTGTGTGTGTGTGTGTGTGTGTGTGTGTGTGAGTGTGTAATTTTGTGTGTAATTGTGTGTGGAATTATGTGTGGGTTTATTATGTACTGAAAGGTACAGCTTGTGCGTTTAAGGTAAGTCTCAGTGGTCCTTGGCTGCCCACACCTTCTTGTGACCTGACCAACCTCCTGGGACTTACCGCACTTACAGTGTGTGTGTGTGTGTGTGTGTGTGTGTGTATGTGGGTGTGTGTATGTGTGTGTGTGTGTGTGTGTGTGTGTGTGTGTGTGTGTGTGTGTGTGTGTGTGTGTGTGTGTGTGTGTGTGTGTGTGTGTGTGTGTGTGTGTGTGTGTGTGTGTGTGTGTGTGTGTGTGTGTAATTATGTGTCGAATTATGTGTGGGTTTATGTGTCTGAAAAGTAGGTGGCTTGTGCTTGGAGTGTAATGTAGATTCTCAGTTGTCGCTTGTGTCCACAACCTCTTGTGACCTGACTCCCTTGCAGTGTTGCCTATATCACCTGCTTATAGTGAGTTAATCGCCTTGTTCAATGGATTACCATTTGCTAAACCTTATTGAATACTTGAGTGCCTATTCTTTATCGTGCTATGAGAGTTAGACCATTCACATTCAGCTTGGCGGTTAAATTGGAACCTGGACCCCACACCCAAACAACCACTCATAGGTGATACAGTACTTGTAGTGCAGCTGTAGCAGTGTAGATTGTCCAGGTCGATGTGACGTCCTGGAGTAGATCCAGCTCGATGTACGTCCTGGCGTAGATCCACCTCAATTTCTTCTCGTTAATAATGTACCCTATTCACTGTATTTCTTTCACTGGTCACACTATTGTTTCACTTTATTAAAATCTTGGGTGACACTTGGCAACGCCGCCTTCACACTAGCCTGTGCCACAACGCTTTTATTTTCCAGATCACTTTCAAAATTGTGGCTCTCCCCACACTTGTGTGGCTCAGGCAATTAAAAAAAACACTTCTAGGATTGTTGACTACCCTGACACACTTAGCAACCCTTGCAGAAAACTTGTAGCCCTCAAAAACACTTAAATCCCCGGAGCACCGATGGCGTGACTAGCGCGTGTGTGTGTGGGACGACCCCCGTGTCCATGCTCCCTCTCCATAGGATGGTAAAAGCTCGTGATAGGGGCTTCTTGCAGTTCTTGATGAACACGGAGTTCCACGAGTCTGGTCCTGAGTGTATGACAGAACTTCACTGCTGCCAGGGAGTGTATGACGGAGCTTCAATGTTGCCAAGGAATGTACGACAGAGGTTCATTGTTGCCATGGAGTGTATGACCGAGCTTCATTGCTGCCAAGGAGTTTATGAGAGCTTCACTGCTGCCACGGAGTGTATGACAGATTTTCCTGCTACCAGGGAGTGTATGACAGAGCTTTACTGCTGCCAGGGAGTGTATGACAGAGCTTCATTGTTTAGAGGGATTGTATGAAAGACGTTCATTGTTACAACGGAATATATGACAAAGCTTCAATATTGCCAGTGAGTTTATGACAGAGATTCACTCCTGCCAGGGAATGCATGACAGAGCTTCACTGCTTCCTGGGAGTGTATGAGAGAGCTTCACTGCATCCTGGGAGTGAATGACAGAGCTTCATTGTTGCCAGGGAGTGTATGACAGAGCTTCATAGTTGATAGGGAATATGCGACAGAGCTTCATAGTTTCCATGTAGTGCATAACAGAGCTTCATTGCTGCCAGGGAGTGCATGACAGAGCTTCATTGCTGCCAGGGAGTGTATGACAGAGCTCCATTGTTGCGAGGAAGAGTATAACAGTCTCATTGTTTCCCGGGAATGTATGACGGAGCTTCATTTTTCCCAGGGAGTGTATGACAGAGCTTCATAGTTGTCAGGTAGTTTATCGGAGAGTTTCATTGCTGCTAGGGAGCGCAAGACAGAGCTTCATTGCCGCCAGTGGTTGTATGACAGAATTTCATTGTTGCGAGGGAGTGTATGGCAGAACTTCACTGCTGGCAGAGAAGGTTTGACAGTTTCATTGTTGCCAGGGATGGCAAGACAGAGCTTCATTCCAGCCATGGAGTGTATGACAGAGCTTCATTGTTGTCAAGGAGTGCATGACAGAGTTTCAATGTTGCCAGGGAGTGTATGGCAGAGCTTCAGTGTTGCATTGAAGTGTTTGATAGAACTTCATTGTAGCCAGGGAGTGTATGACACAGCTTCACTGCTCCATACCAGGAAAATAATGAGGTTTTGTGAAAAGTACTCTTTAAACCAACAGGTAATTGATCCCACTAGAAAAGAAAATACCCTAGATTTGATATTCACAAACAACAAGGAACTGATCAGAGACATAACAGTTTCCAAAACTATTTACTCTGATCATAGCATCATAGAAGTTCAAACTAGTATTAACTCAGGGGTAGGAAACTGCATCGCTAAAGTCAGAGACGGAATGCTCAGTAAGTTTAATTTTAACAACCATAGAATTAACTGGGAAAAATAAACCAAGAGCTATCAGACATACCCTGGGAATCAGACTTGAGCACCTTAAATCCCCACCAGTGCCAAGAGAAGCTGAATACAGAAGCATACAAAGTATGTATGAAACATGTACCATAGAGGAAACCCAGAGGAAGATCAGATATAAAGAGAGAGCGTAGGAGATGGTACAGAAGAAGAAAACGGGTTACTGAACTGCTTAAAAACACAAATACGCTACAACAGAGGAAAGATAGACTTAGCAGAGAGATTACTGAATTAGAGCAAAAACTTAGGATGTCATACCTCACAGAAGAAGTACAGAGGGAACAAAAGGTCATACAGGATATTGCAAGAAACCCAAAATATTTCTATTCCTACGCAAAATCCAAGCTAAGAACTACCTGTAGAATTGGACCACTACTGAGAGGAGACTCGTATACTGACGACGAACAGGAAATGAGTGAAATCTTAAAAGAACAGTATGAGTCGGTGTTCAGCAACCCACTAAATGACAGCAAGGTAGAAAATGAAGAAATATTTTTCACTCCAGGAGAAGGTCGCACAGACCAGCAAACTGGCATTAGTACAAATCCCTTAGATTTCGAGAAAGAAATGGAAAACATGCCCACTCGAAGTATAAAATAAACCCAGTGAGGAGCATTGGTGTGGTGGGCACAATAAGGGAACACTGTATCAACATCCGGGGCCCCAGACTTTTCAACATCTTACCAGGTGTATATAATCACGTATCTCTCCCTCCTGCGTTCCAGGGAATACAGGTTTAGGAACCTCAAGCGCTCCCAGTAATTGAGGTGTTTTATCTCCGTTATGCGCGCCGTGAAAGTTCTCTGTACATTTTCTAGGTCGGCAATTTCACCTGCCTTGAAAGGTGCTGTTAGTGTGCAGCAATATTCCAGCCTAGATAGAACAAGTGACCTGAAGAGTGTCATCATGGGCTTGGCATCCCTAGTTTTGAAGGTTCTCATTATCCATCCTGTCATCTGCTAGAAAAATGACAGGATGGATAATGAGAACCTTCAAAACTAGGGAGGCCAAGCCCATGATGACACTCTTCAGGTCACTTGTCCTATCTAGGCTGGAATATTGCTGCACACTAACAGCACCTTTCAAGGCAGGTGAAATTGCCGACCTAGAAAATGTACAGAGAACTTTCACGGCGCGCATAACGGAGATAAAACACCTCAATTACTGGGAGCGCTTGAGGTTCCTAAACCTGTATTCCCTGGAATGCAGGAGGGAGAGATACATGATTATATACACCTGGAAAATCCTAGAGGGACTAGTACCGAAGTTGCACACGAAAATCACTCACTACGAAAACAAAAGACTTGGCAGACGATGCACCATCCCCCCAATGAAAAGCAGGGGTGTCACTAGCACGTTAAGAGACAATACAATAAGTGTCAGGGGCCCGAGACTGTTCAACTGCCTCCCAGCACACATAAGGGGGATTACCAACAGACCCCTGGCAGTCTTCAAGCTGGCACTGGACAAGCACCTAAAGTCAGTTCCTGATCAGCCGGGCTGTGGCTCGTACGTTGGTTTGCGTGCAGCCAGCAGCAACAGCCTGGTTGATCAGGCTCTGATCCACCAGGAGGCCTGGTCACAGACCGGGCCGCGGGGGCGTTGACCCCCGAAACTCTCTCCAGGTAAACTCCAGAAGATATCAGAAACACTGCTGGAACAAGTGTCGAAGCCTTCAAGAGGAAACTGGACAAGTATCTTTACCAGGTGCCAGATCAACCAGGCTGTGATGGATATGTGGGGCACCGGGCCTCCAGCAGCAACATCCTGGTTGACCAGGCAAGCACCAGACGAGCCTGGCCCATGGCCAGGCGCAGAGAGTAGATATACTCTCGAAATTCTTCAAAGGTATATAAAAGGTACGACAGATATTCACTGCTGCCAGGGAGTGTATGACAAAGCTTCATTGATGCCAGAGAGTGTATGACAGAGCTTCTTTGTTGCCAGGGAGATACAGAGCTTCACTGTTGCCAGGGGGTGTATGACACAGCTTTACAGCTTTCAGGAAGTGAATGACAGAGCTTCATAGTTGCCAGGTCGTATTAGACAGAGCTTCATTACTGCCAGAGAGTGTAAGACAGATCTTCATTGCTGCCAGGTAGTGTATGACAGAGCTTCATTGTTGCCAGGGAGTGAATGGTAGAGTTTCATTGTTGCCTTGAAGTGTATGACAGAGCTTCATTGTAAACAGAGAGAATATGACAGAGCTTCACTGTTGCCAGGGAGTGCATGACAGAGCTTCACTGTAGCAAGAGAGTGTATGAGAGAGCTTCACTGCTGCCATTGAGTGTATGACACAGCTTAACTGCTGCCGGAGAATGTCTGAGAGCGTCATTGTTGCCTGGGAGTGTATGACAGAGCTTCACTGCTGCCAGGGAGTGCAAGACAGAACTTAACTTCTAAAAGGATATGTATGACAGAGATTCATTGTTGTCAGGGAGTATAAGAAACACCTTCATTGTTGCCAGGGAGTGTATGACAGAGCTTAACTTCTAAAAGGATATGTATGACAGAGATTCTTTGTTGTCAGGGAGTGTAAGAAACACCTTCATTGTTGCCAGGGAGTGTATGACAGAGCTTCATTGTTGCCAGGAAGTGTATGACAGAGCTTCATTACCGCCAGGGAGTGTGACACAGAGCTTCATTTTGGCCAGGGAGTGTATGACAGAGCTTCATTGTCGCCTGGGAGAGTATGACAGATCTTCATTTTTGCCAGGAGAGTATGAGAGAGCTTCATTGATTCCAAGGAGTGTATGACTGAGCTTCATTATTGCAAGGAAGTTGATGAGAGAGCTTCATTGCAGCCATGGAGTGCACGAGAGAGCGTCATTGCAGCCAGGGAGTGTGTGACAGAGATTTGTTGATGCCAGGGAGTGTATGACCTAGTTTCATTGTTTCCATGAGTGTATGATAGAGCTTCATTGTCGCCAGGGAGTGTGACAGCTTCGCTGTTGCAAGAAAGTGTCTGAAAGAGCTTCATTATTGTCAGGGAGTTTATGACAGAGCTTCACTGTTGCGAGGGAGTGCATCACAGAGCTTCACTGCTGTCAGGGAGTGCATGACAGAGCTTTCTTGCTGCCAGGAGTGTATAACAGAGCTTGGTATAAACCTTGGTAATAAATACCGACAAGTTGGTTTAGAAAGACACGTAAGCAAACACTATAACATATTTATTAGAAAACGTTTCGGTCCTGGGACCTTGATCACTTCTAACATACAGAGGTAGAAAGACATTATATATGTAGGCGGAGAGTGAGGTGTGACGCACGTGACCTGAGGAATGTCATAAGAACATAAGAATGGAGGAACAATGTAGAAGGCCTACTGGCCCATGCGAGGCAGGTCCTTATCAAAACAACCTCTACCTATGATGAGGACGGGTAGACGATGAAATCATGTGACTCCTGTGCTGTTGGGTTGGTGCTGCTTAAGTATCATGGAGACAGAGAAATTCAGCACCCTCATTCCCAACACCGTTACCTGGCTAAGATACGTTGATGATATATTGGTTTTCTATCCGAGACGTCTCAATATCCAGGCCCTTCTCAACAAGATCAATGCATATTGTAATAAAGTTGGTAGAATTACCGACAATATGTAAAGTAAAAGGACACAAGTGCAACTAATGCGACATTTATTGTGGCAACGTTTCGCTCTCCAGGAGCTTTATCAAGCCATTACATGTATTGTTTGTAATGGCTTGATAAAGCTCCTGGAGAGCGAAACGTTGCCACAATAAATGTCACATTAGTTGCACTTGTGTCCTTTTACTTTACAAGATTAATGCAGTTGAACCATCAATAAAGTTTACACTTGAACTCGAAAATGATGGCAAACTTCCTTTCCTCGACGTTCTACTGTGCAGATCTCCCGACAGTGACAAACTTCTCTTCAAAGTGTATAGAAAACCTACCAACAAGGACGATCTTACACACTTTTATTCACACCAAGACACCCGCACTAAGAGAGGAGTCCTCATTGGCTTCTTCTTGAGAGCTCTTCGCATCTCCAGCCCTTGTTTTCTAGAAGAAGAATGCACTTACATAACACAAGCCTTTACACGTCTTCAGTTCCCATCTTTCTTCATCCGAGATTGCAGACTCAAGGCACAAGCTATCCTCAACAAATCGCCCATGGAACAGCCCCCTAAACAGTTCATAGTACTCCCATGTGGCGATGTTGCCACGAATACTCGCCGGGCACTTGCTATGAGTAACATCAACGTTTCCACCATAAACACATCATCTATCAAAGACCTCACTACGAAACGCAGCCCCACACCTCTAACTTCTACAGCAGGCGTCTACACTATCCCTTGTGGGTTCTGTCCCAAGAAATATGTAGGCGAGACAGGCAGAGATCTTGCAGTCCGCCTGAATGAGCATCGAAATGCCTCTAACAGAGACGATGTAAGGTACGCCTGTGTCCTCCACAGAGACTCCACGGGGCATTTGATGAACTGGAACGAGGCACAACTCGTTCTCACCGAACCAGACCTCAGACGCCGACGGTGCCTAGAAGCCTCACTAATCGCCTCACCTACACTATAGAACGCAACACTGGAAACTACAAAATTTCAAAAACATTGGCATACATGATACTTAAGCAACACCAACCCAACAACACAGGAGTCACATGATTTCATCGTCTACCCGTCCTCATCATAGGTAGAGGTTGTTTTGATAAGGACCTGCCTCGCATGGGCCAGTAGGCCTTCTACAGTGGTGACGTGTACTTAGCTTTTGAGTGGTGACGTGTACTTAGCTCAGTGGTGACGTGTACTTAGCTCTGTGAAGACCTGTCTGTGTGCTCTCTGTGAATCTGAACCAGGATGCCCTCTCTTGAGCAACTTTACCAGCAGCTGAGAGAAGAGCTCAGAGTTGCTAAGCTTGAGATACGTCGATTAACGGAGGAGAACAAGAGGATTCGTAGTAATCCTCCTGTTGTGAGTCTCCAGGTTAAGAGGGGAGCTTGGTCAGTGGCCTGGCAACATGGAGCCAAGCTGAGGATCAAGAAAACGGTTGGAGAGGCAGAAACAACGAGAAACCAGAAGACTACCGTGGAAACTTCCAACCCATTCTCTGTGCTACCTGACGAATGTGAGTGTTCTACTGGGAATGCCACAACAAGCACCAAGGAAGCATTGGCAGACGTGAGTGAGACATCCCTAGAAACCCCAACGAAGACCATCGAGAACGTCTTGACGAATTCCACAAGTGGTGTAATGCAACCTGACGAATGTGAGTCGACTACTGGGAGCATCACTACGGACGACGCCAAGGAAGGTAAAAACATTGTTGTTGTTGGAGATAGCCAGATTAGGTACATGGATAGGGCATTCTGCTTGAAGGATAGGAGTAGGAGGCAGAGAGTGTGTTTTCCTGGGGCTGGGATGAAGGATATTGTTAGCCGTCTGGATGACATCATGAGAGGTAATGGGAGCAATCCTATTATCTGTCTCAGTGCTGGAGGCAACGATGTTGGCAGACGTAGGAGTGAGGATCTGATTAGCAGGTATATGTCAGCAATAGAGATAATTAGGAGGAAGGGTGGGAAACCTGTCATATGTGGCATTTTGCCAAGGAGAGAAGTTGGAAATGAATGGTTGTCCAGAGCAATTGGTGTCAATTACTGGCTGGACAAATACTGTAAGGAAAATGCAGTAACATTCATTGACAACTGGGACCTCTTCTATGGCAGAAATGACATGTATGCCAGGGATGGGGTTCACTTATCTAGGTGTGGGGTGAGAGCACTGGCCAACGCAGTGGAGGGAGCTGTTAGGTCTTTAAACTAGGAATAGTTAGTGGTATGGGTTTTGGCGAGAAAACTGTGAAGTCGCAGGGTAGTAATATGAGTACTAGGAGAACTAGTAATAGGCAAAATGAGGTGGATATTGGAAAGCCAGTGGCACTAATTGACAAGGATGGTAATAGGTTTAGTGGAATAACAGAAAGGAGCAGGAAGGGTAAAGAGAGAGGAGGGTCTTTAAATAGTTATTACACAAATAGTTGCAGTGCTAGGAATAAGATGGACGAGTTGAGACTAGTTGCTAGTGCAGGTAACATAGATGTATTTGTCATTACTGAGACGTGGTTTAATTCAAAACGTCGGGACAGGCCTGCAGAATGTCACATTCAGGGTTTTAAATTGTTCCAAGTAGATAG
>NC_091380.1:15898604-16006104 GCF_038502225.1 Cherax quadricarinatus
TCTCAACAATAATGCTCTTTCATACACTCCCTGGCAACAATAAACCTGTGTCATGCACTCGTTGGCAACAGTAAATCTCCTTCGTACACACCCTGACAACAATTAACCTGTATCATACACTCTCTTGCAACAATGAAGCTCTGCCATTAATTCCATGGCAGCAGTGAAGGTCTGTCATACACTCCCTAGCAACAGTGAAGGTCTGTCATACACTCCCTGGCAGCAGTGAAGCTCTGTCCTGCACTCCCTGGCAGCAGTGAAGCTCTGTCTTACACTCCTTGGCAACAATGAAGCTCTGTCATACACTCACTGACAAAAATGAATGTGTCAAACACTCCTTAGCAACAATTAAGCTCTCTCATACACTAACTGGCAGCAGTGAAGCTTTGTCGTATACTCCTCAGCACCAGTGAAGCTCTGTCATACACTCCCTCTCAGCAGTGAAGCTCTGTCATACACTCTCTAGCAACAATGAAGCTCTGTCATACACTCACTAGCAGAAATGAGGCTTTGTCTTACATTCCTTGGCAACAATGAAGCTCTATCAAACACTCACTGGCAACAAAGAAACGCTGTCATATATCCCCTGGCAGCAATGAAGCTCTGTCGTACACTCACTGGCAGCAATGAAGTTCTGTCGTACACTCCCTGGCAGCAATGAAGCTCTGTCGTACACTCCCTGGCAGCAATGAAGCTCTGTCGTACACTCCCTGGCAGCAATGAACCTCTCTCATGCACTCATTGGCAACAGTGAAGCTCTGTCATACACTCACTGGCAGCAGTGAAGGTCTCTCATACTCTCCCTTGTAGCAGTGAAGCTCTGTCCTACACTAACTGGCAGCAGTGAAGCTTTGCCATACATTCCTCAGCGCCATTGAAGCTCTGTCATACACTCCCTCCCAACAATGAAGCTCTGTCATACACTCTCTGGCAGCAATGAAGCATTTTCATATATTCACTGGCAGCAGTGAATCACTGTCACACTCTCCGTGGCAGCAGTGAAGCTATGTCATACACTCCCTGACAATCCTGAAACTCTGTCTTACACTCCCTTGCAACAATGAAACTCTGTCATTCTCTCCATGGCACCAGTGAACTTCTGTAATACAGTCCCTTGTAGGAGTGAAGCTCTGTCATACACTCCCTGGCAGCAATGAAGCTCTGTCATTCTCTCCATGGCACCAGTGAACTTCTGTAATACAGTCCCTTGTAGGAGTGAAGCTCTGTCATACACTCCCTGGTAGCAATGAAGCTCTGTCATTCTCTCCATGGCACCAATGAACTTCTGTAATACAGTCCCTTGTAGGAGTGAAGCTCTGTCATACACTCCCTGGCAGCAATGAAGCTCTGTCATTCTCTCCATGGCACCAGTGAACTTCTGTAATACAGTCACTTGTAGGAGTGAAGCTCTGTCATACACTCCCTGGCAGCAATGAAGCTCTGTCATTCTCTCCATGGCACCAATGAACTTCTGTAATACAGTCCCTTGTAGGAGTGAAGCTCTGTCATACACTCCCTGGCAGCAATGAAGCTCTGCCATTCTCTCCATGGCACCAATGAACTTCTGTAATACAGTCACTTGTAGGAGTGAAGCTCTGTCATACACTCCCTGGCAGCAATGAAGCTCTGCCATTCTCTCCATGGCACCAGTGAACTTCTGTAATACAGTCACTTGTAGGAGTGAAGCTCTGTCATACACTCCCTGGCAGCAATGAAGCTCTGTCATTCTCTCCATGGCACCAGTGAACTTCTGTAATACAGTCCCTTGTAGGAGTGAAGCTCTGTCATACACTCCCTGGCAGCAATGAAGCTGTCATACACTCCCTGGCAGCAATGAAGCTCTGTCATTCTCTCCATGGCAGCAGTGAAGCTCTCTCATACACTCCCTGGCAGCATTGAAGCTGTCATACACTCCCTGGCTGCAATATAGCTCTGTCATACACACCCTAGAAGCAGCGATGGTCTTTCTTACACTCCCTTGCGTCAGTGAATCTCTAAAACACTCTCTGGCAACAGTGAAGCTCTTTCATACTCCCCCTTTCAACAATGAAGCTCTGTCAAACACTCTCTGGCAACAATGAAGCTGTCATATACTCCCTGCCAATAACGAAGCTCTGTCATGCACTCCCTGGCAACAGTGAAGCTCTGTAATACACTGACAACAATGAAGCCTGTCATACACTCCATTACAACATTGAAGCTCTGTCACACACTTCATGGCAACAATGAAGCTCCATCAAAAACTCCTTTGCATCAATTAAGATATGTCATAGACTCCCTTGCCAGCAGTAAAGCTCTGTCATACTATTCCTTCTGGCAGTGAAGCGCTGTCATGTACTCCCTGGCAGCAGTGAAGCTCTCACACTCTCCCTGTCAGCAGTGAAGCTCTGACATCCACTCCCTGTCAGCAGTGAACCTCTGTCATACATTCCCTGGCGTCAGCAAAGCTCTGTCATAAACTCCTTGGAAAAAATGAAGCTCTGTCATACAGTCCCTGGCAAAAAAGAAGATCTCTCTCACACTCCTTCGCAGCAATGAAGCTTAGTCATACACTCCCTGGCAGCAGTGAATCTGTTATACTCTCCCTGTCAGCAGAGAAGCTCTGTTATGCTCTCCTGGCAGCGGCAAAGCTCTGCCATACTCTCCGTGGCAGAAATGAAGCTCTGTCATACACTCCCTTGCAGCAGTGAAGCTCTGTCTTACAATCCCCGGCAGCAGTGAAGCTCTGTCTTACAATCCCCGGCAGCAGTGAATCTCTGTCATACACTCCCTGGCAGCAGTGAAGATCTGTCATTCACTCCCTGGCACCCCTGTAACTGTTATACACTCCCTGGCAAAAATAAAGCCCTCTTACACTCTTTGGCAAGAATGAAGCTCTGTCATACACTCCCTGGCAAGAATGAACACCTGTCATTCACTCTGAGGCAACAATGAAGCTCTGCCCTAAACTCCCTGGCAGTAGTGAAGCTCTCTGATACACTCCGTGGCAGCAGTGAAGCCCTGTCATAAGCTCCCTTGCAGCAATAAAGCTCTGCCATACACTCCCTGGCAGTAGTGAAGCTCTCTCATACACACTCCCTGGCAGCAGTGAAGTCCTGTTATACACTCCCTGGAAGCAACGATGCTCTCTCATACACTCCCTGGCAACAATTAAGCTGTGCCGTAAACTCCCTGGCAGCACTAAAGCTCTGCCATATACTCAATGGCAACAGTAAAGCTCAGTCATACACACTCCCTCGCAGCAATGAAGCTCTCTCATACACTCCCTGGCAGCAGTGAAGCTCTCTCATACACTCCCTGGCAGCAGTGAAGCTCTCTCATACACTCCCTGGCAGCAGTAAAGCTCTCTCATACACTCCCTGGCAGCAGTAAAGCTCTCTCATACACTCCCTGGCAGCAGTAAAGCTCTCTCATACACTCTCTGGCAGCGGGGAAGCTCTGTCATACACTCCCTGGCAGCAGTGAAGCTCTCTCATAAACTCCCTGGCAGCAATGAAGCACTGTCATACTCTCCCTGGCAAAAATGAAGCTCTGTCATATACTCAGTGGCAAAAATGAACCCCTGTCATTTACTCCCAGGCAACAATGAAGCTCTGCCGCTCACTCTCTTGCAGCAATGAAGCTCTGTCATACAATCTTTTGCAACAATGATGCTCTGTCATAGACTCCCATCCTGCAGTGAAGCTCTATCATCAACTCCCTGGCAGCAGAGAAGCTCTATCCTAAACTCCCTGGCAGCAATGAAGTTCTGTCATACGCTCCCTGGCAGCAGTAAATCTCTCCCATATACTCCCTGGTGGCAGTAAATGTCTGTCATACACTCCCAGGCAGCAGTGAAGCTCTTTCATACACTCCCAGGCAGCAGCTAAGCTCTGTTATGCTCTCCTTGGCAGCAGTGAAGCTCTGTCATTGTTACGAACATAGTCAGTTGGTCTCTGGGTTACAGTGCTTTTCGTAACAAAATAACAAACTTAGTGCGTCGAGGTGTTCACTCGGAGAGGAAAATTAATTTTCTTAGTTTCTTTTTATTTTATTAATAATCATAATAATCACTTAAATCCACCTCTCATATTTTGCACTGTGAGTAGAATACTTTTACCATTCCTCATTAAAACAACACAGTACTGGGTTTAGTATTTACAAATGGTCATGAGTGAGTCACGAAATATTAGTATATGTACATTCACAGGCGTTGCTTAAAAACTCCAACACAATAGATTTCTTATTACAGGTTTCACTTTACAATAAGCTCTCTTACACTACAGAGGCTTGCTCACATGGCTTCACTTTCTCTAAGAGCTTCTTAACAACCTTCTCCAACCGAAATAAGTCTTAGCAATGAGTTCCCGAAAATTCCTGGGATTTTCTAGAGAGGCGAATGGTGGTTTTAGAGGTGGACACTTCCCTCGACACTTCCTGGTCCAGAGGAAGGTATGAACTGAACTCAGTGAGGCTTTACCAGCCCACTTTGACTCGGTCAGAGCAGGGGTTGAGCAGCTCAAATCACCTACCGGTGCTTGGCCAGGCCACACCAGTAGGTGTGGCCTGGCCAAGCATGTACAAAGCTAAGTAATACGACCAGATAATATTATAAAGTCGAGTAAATCCGTTTTAGCTACTAATGGATTTACTCCTGAATATAATATTAAGTGAAATAGCAAAAATAACATGAAAAAGTATACCATTGTGATAGTAACAAGTAGAAACAGTCTACTTAAACTGAATAAAAGAGTGTAACAGTCATACACTCTCTGGCATCAGTGAAGCTCAGACATACACTCCCTGGCAGCAGTCTCAGTAGTAGTAACCAGTTACCAGTAACCACTGTGCCAGTTGACTCACGACCAACCGTCTCTGCCTGAGTCACTATCTGAACTCATTGCTCTGACCTGGCATTATTCAAAGACCCTCTCACATATGGGTACAGGCGGCCAGTCAGTCAGTTATACGAGAGTGAGCAAGGAGGCAGGTCACGGCTGTAAGGGCGTTATCCACCTTATCTGTAATTATACGTAATACCAGCCTACGTGAGTATTTCTTACCTAATCCACGTGTCGAACTCCCACATGATAAATGGTGACAGTGGTGTGGAGCGTGGATTTAGTTTTTACGGGTAATTCAAGACGTTACAAGACTGTGAGTAGCCGGCAGGGTCAAAGGTGAACCTCCAGCCAGCCGCTTACCCTCGCTCACCACCTCCAACCTGCAAGCCTGTTGTAGCCGTTTCAAGCTTCCTGGCTTAGTTCGTGTGCTAATTGCTTCAATCTCCGAGGGGTTGACCCGGATTTTGCAATTAAGCCAGTCAGTAAGCCAGACTGTGGAAGTGAACGCCAGTCAGCCTATCATCCAGCCTGTCTCCTGTCATCCAACTGCTCCTCCGTGCTTTGTGCATCGTTACACGTCTTCCAGCCAGCCATTCTCGTGGGGTAAGCCAGTCAGCCAACCCAGCTTCTAACCCAACTGAGAGAGAGAAGTAAACCACGCAGTAAGAAGTAAGCCAAGTTCCTCTGAAGTATTGTCTATATCGCTTTGTGCTCCCTGTTGGATGCTAAGAGTGGTTTTCACCATTCCTGTGGCATAGAGTGGCTTATCAAGCCACCTTCGTGGGTAGAGTGGGGTGCGCGGCAGTGCGTCAGCGAGTCTCTCTCACCCACCATACTCTCACCCACCAACCATCAACCACCACCACCAGCCACCCACCTCATCTACCTGTGGTTGTTTGTACCCTTGTACCGGGTCCTAATACTGAATAAAAGAGTGTAACAGTCATACACTCTCTGGCATCAGTGAAGCTCAGACATACACTCCCTGGCAGCAGTGAAGCTCAGACATACACTCCCTGGTAGCAGTGAAGCTTCGTCATGCACTCCCTGGCAGCAGTGAAGCTCAGACATACACTCCCTGGCAGCAGTGAAGCTTTGTCATGCACTCCCTGGCAGCAGTGAAGCTCAGACATACACTCCCTGGCAGCAGTGAAGCTTCGTCATGCACTCCCTGGCAGCAGTGAAGCTATGCAATACACTCCCTAGCAACAATGAAAAGCTGCCATACACTCCCTGGTAGCAAGGAGCTCTGTCATACATTCTCACGCAGCAGTGAAGCTCCCTCATAAAATCCCTGGCAGTAATGAAGCTCTGTCATACACTCCCTGGCAACAATGAACCTCTGTCGTACACTCCCTGGAGACAATGAAACTCTGTTATACACTCCCTGCCAGCAGTGAAGCTCTGTCATATACTCCCTGGCAGTAGTGAAGCTTTATCATACACTCCCTGGCAGCAGCTGAGCACTGATGTACACTCCCTGGCAGCAGTGAAGCTCTGTCATACACTCCCTGGCAGCAGTGAAGCTCTATCATACAGTTCCTGGCAGCACTGAAGCTTTGTCATACAGTCCCTGGCAGGACGTAAGCTGTGCCATACGCTCCCTGGCAGCAGTGAAGCTCAGACATACACTCTCTGGAAACAATGAAGCTCTGTCATACACTCTCTGGCAACAACGAAGCTCTGTCATACACTCCCTGTCAGCAGTGAAGCTCTCTCATACACACTCTGGCAGCAATGAAGCTCTGTCATACATTCTCTGGCAGCAGTGAAGCTCTGTTATGCTCTCCCTGGCAACAATGAAGCTCCATCATACACTCTATGGCAGCAGTGAAGCTCTCTTATGCTCTCCCTGGCAACAATGAAGCTCTCTCATACACTCCCTGGCATCAGTGAAGCTCTCTCATACACTCTCTGGCAGCAATGAAGCTCTGTCATACAATCCCTGGCAGCAGTGAAGCTCTGTTATGCTCTCCCTGGCAACAATGAAGCTCTGTCATACACTCCTTGGCAGCAGTGAAGCTGTGTCATACTCTCCCTGGCAGCAGTGAAGCTCTGTCATACACTCCCTGGCAGCAGTGAAGCTGTTTCATACTGTCCCTGGCAGCAGTGAAGCTCTGTCATACTGTCCCTGGCAACAATGAAGCCCTCCGTGTGTGCAGCTCTCGCTTCACACACGGAGGGCCCAGGTTCGATTCCCAACGGACGGAAACATTTCGGCGCTTTTCCTTACACCTGTTGTCCTGTTCACCTAGCAGCAAATAGGTACCTGGTTGTTAGTCGACTGGTGTGGGTCGCATCCTGGGGGACAAGATTGAGAACCACAATGGAAATAAGTTAGGCAGTCCTCGATGACGCACTGACTTTCTTGGGTTATTCTGGGTGGCTAACCCTCCGGGGTTAAAAATCCAAATGAAATCTTGCGGTCAAATTGGTAAAAGTCTCGAACTAAGTATAGATCAACATAAATATAGCATTAGAACCGGACAAGATTCCAATGCTCTATTTATTCATGTGAGAAATTTTAACCATCCAATTGATTTTCAAAAATTTGAGAAAGTTGTATCAAGTAAGTCCATGGTCGACAGGAATAGAATTGTTAGGTAAGACACATGTGCAACAGTTAGGTATCTTTATTATGAAACGTTTCGCTTACACAGTAGGCTTCTTCAGTCAAGTACAGAAAAGTTGATAGAAGCAGAAGATACTTGAAGACGATGTAATCAGTCCATCACCCTTAAAGTTTTGAGGTGGTCAGTCCCTCAGTCTGGAGAAGAGCAGGGTGATGGACTGATTACATCGTCTTCAAGTATCTTCTGCTTCTATCAACTTTTCTGTACTTGACTGAAGAAGCCTACTGTGTAGGCGAAACGTTTCATAATAAAGATACCTAACTGTTGCATATGTGTCTTACCTAACAACCTGTCGGTATTTTATACCATTTTAAGGAATAGAATTGAATCTTGTTTCATGAAAAGCAGTTTTGATAAAATGAATATTTCCTTTGGTTTACCTAAATTAGATTCATTTATAATTAATAAAATTTGGGAAGAATTTAATAATACATTGGACAAATAATAAATTTTAATTCTTGGGTAGAGTGTTAGGGTTGAGCAATTATTTTGTTGGTAGGTAAGACACATAGGCAACAGTTAGGCAACTTTATTCCGAGTGATTATGGGAGTGATTATGTCGGAGGATCTCACCTTCAAGGACCATAACATTGTATCAATCGCATCTGCTAGAAAAATGACAGGATGGATAATGAGAACCTTCAAAACTAGGGAGGCCAAGCCCATGATGACACTCTTCAGGTCACTTGTTCTATCTAGGCTGGAATATTGCTGCACTCTAACAGCACCTTTCAAGGCAGGTGAAATTGCCGACCTAGAAAATGTACAGAGAACTTTCACGGCGCGCATAACGGAGATAAAACACCTCAATTACTGGGAGCGCTTGAGGTTTCTAAACCTGTATTCCCTGGAACGCAGGAGGGAGAGATAC
This sequence comes from Cherax quadricarinatus, assembly GCF_038502225.1. Lineage (NCBI taxonomy): Eukaryota > Metazoa > Arthropoda > Malacostraca > Decapoda > Parastacidae > Cherax > Cherax quadricarinatus. The sequence goes on from NC_091380.1 coordinate 15,906,932, forward strand.
ATGATTATATACACCTGGAAAATCCTAGAGGGACTAGTACCGAACTTGCACACGAAAATCACTCACTACGAAAGCAAAAGACTTGGCAGACGATGCACCATCCCCCCAATGAAAAGCAGGGGTGTCACTAGCACGTTAAGAGACCATACAATAAGTGTCAGGGGCCCGAGACTGTTCAACTGCCTCCCAGCACACATAAGGGGGATTACCAACAGACCCCTGGCAGTCTTCAAGCTGGCACTGGACAAGCACCTAAAGTCAGTTCCTGATCAGCCGGGCTGTGGCTCGTACGTTGGTTTGCGTGCAGCCAGCAGCAACAGCCTGGTTGATCAGGCTCTGATCCACCAGGAGGCCTGATCACAGACCGGGCCGCGGGGGCGTTGACCCCCGAAACTCTCTCCAGGTAAACTCCAGGTACACAGTAGGCTTCTTCAGTCGAATACAGAAAGTAGGCAGGAGCAGTAGAGATGTGAAGACGATGTAATCAGTCCATCACCCTTGAAGTCGTAGAATTTTGAGGTTGTCAGTCCCTCAGCCTGGAGAAGTTCAGTTCCGTAGTCTATGGACTTCAAGGGTGATGGACCGATTACATCGTCTTCACATCTCTACTGTTCCTGCCTACTTTCTGTATTCGACTGAAGAAGCCTACTGTGTAGGCGAAACGTTTCGGAATAAAGTTGCCTAACTGTTGCCTATGTGTCTTACCTACCAACCTGTCGGTATTGTATACCATTTTGATGTTCAATTATTTTGTTAGTGGGATCTCGTGAAGGACCTGCCTAGTTGGGCCAACAGGCCTGCTGCAGTGTTCCTCTTTTCTTATAAGAACATAAGAAGAAAGTTAAGACACTTGTGCAACATCTGGTTATCTTTATTGTAGACGTTTCGCCCTCCAGTGGCTTTATCAATACAAATTCTTGGACATAATAAGAAAAACGAAGAACTATATACAAAAGATGAGGTAATCAGTCCCTCAGCCTTGGAGGTGGTGTTTACAGCGCCATGGTTGTAGAGATTCTGAAGCACAGGCAAGGAGACTGGCGCTTATATAGGCGTCAGTGAAAGGGACGTGTAGCAGACGAGGGCAGTCACTGGTAGGTGGGATTCCCCAGTGGAAGTAGTCACTGGTAGGTGGGATTCCCCAGTGGAAGTAGTCACTGGTAGGTGGGATTCCCCAGTGGAAGTAGATCCTTCCCAAATTGATGGGCTAGTTGATTCAGAGGATATCTACGTGACTTTCTTCAAGACTTCTACAACTAGCCCATCAATTTGGGAAGGACCTACTTCCACTGGGGAATCCTACCTACCAGTGACAATGCCCTCGTCTGCTACACGTCCCTTTCACTGACGCCTATATAAGCGCCAGTCTCCTTGCCTGTGCTTCAGAATCTCTACAACCATGGCGCTGTAAACACCACCTCCAAGGCCGAGGGACTGATTACCTCATCTTTTGTATATAGTTCTTCGTTTTTCTTATTATGTCCAAGAATTTGTATTGATAAAGCCACTGGATGGCGAAACGTCTACAATAAAGATAACCAGATGTTGCACAAGTGTCTTAACTTTCACCTTGTCGGTATTGTATACCTGTCTTGCACAAGAACATAAGAACATAAGAAAGAAGGAGTACTGCAACAGGTCTACTGACCCACGCGGAGCAGGTCCATGTCCCAACCCGGATTATCCCAATGACCCACCCAGTCTGGTCATCCCCATTCAAGGATGGAGCACTGTACCAGACCAGCAGCAAAGCTAGTAAGGTCCAACTCACACCCACCCACACCCACTCATGTATTTATCTAACCTATTTTTAAAACTACACAACGTTTTAGCCTCAATAACTGTACTCGTGAGCTTGTTCCACTCATCCACAACTCTATTACCAAACCAGTGTTTTCCTATATCCTTCATGAATCTGAATTTTTCCAACTTGAAACCATTGCTGCGAGTCCTGTCTTGGCTGGAATTTTTTAGCACACTAATTACATCCCCTTTATTTATTCCTGTTTTCCATTTATACACCTCGATCATATCCCCCCTAATTCTACGCCTTTCGAAAGAGTGCAGATTCAGGGCCATCAGTCTATCCTCATAGGGAAGATTTCTGATACATGGGATCATCTTTGTCATCCTCCTTTGTACGTTTTCCAGAGCATTTATATCCATTCTGTAATACGGTGACCAGAACTGAGCAGCATAGTCTAAATGAGGCCTAACCAAGGATATATAGAGTTGAAGAACAACCTGAAGACTTCTATTATTTATACTTCTAGATATGAAGCCAAGAATTCTGTTAGCTTTATTGCGAACACTAATGCACTGTTGTCTTGGTTTTAGATTACTGCTAACCAGAACTCCTAAATCCTTTTCACAATCAGTAGTATTAAGATCTACATTATTTAGTTTATATGTGGCATGGTTATTTAACTGTCCAACATTTAGAACTTTGCATTTGTCTATATTAAACTGTATATGCCACTTCTCCGACCATTGCGTCAGTCTATTCAAATCATCCTGGAGTGCTCTAGTGTCCTCATTAGAAGTAATTGGACGGCCTATTTTGGTGTCATCAGCAAATTTGCTTATGTCGCTATTTATTCCCTCATCTATGTTGTGAGGGAAAAGTTCAATAGATAGGAGTAGCGATATAGTAACAATAGTTTGATTGCCGGCTGCTTGTTAAGGTAGGGTCAGTCTAGCTCCCGCTATCCCTTCCCCTCCTTCTCCCCTCCCCCCCGAAAGGTGACGTGTGGGGCTCCGGTCCAAACAGTAATCACTAGACTCACAGCTCCCAGCACTACTGTAAGTACATGCCTGCCTTGTATTCTAGTGGATTTATTGGTTGAAAGCTTCACTTTTGACCAATAATAAACTTAGTCTTTTCAGTCTTGCTCTATGTTGACTGTTGTAATAATCACCACGTCTTATAGGTATTGTACTTATCATGGAGAGTGATTTCTTAAGCAGTGGGTAACCTGTCTTTCTTTCCAGCTTGAATGACAGAGAGGGTCACCTGCCAATCAACGAGTAAAATTGAAGGAGACGGACTAACGTTCGGAGATGTCCCAAATTCTGATCCACTTATCTGTTTGTGTATGCAAGTAGCAGGATATAACCCCTCATCATTGCAGTGGAAAAAAACCTGCTTTCCTGTCATCGGGACGAATTAATCACGGCTATACTGTGAAGAACTAGCCAGTGGGTTGTAACCAACACCTGCGACCCCCCTCCCCATCATCAGCAGTGTCACCAACACCAGACACCCAAGTTTTAGAAATATTAGCGTTGAATTCAGTTATCATTTATATTTTTCATTTTTCATTTTCTTTAATGTAGGATCAATATTTCATGTTTAAGTGTTTTATATTTTATATTTTCTAAATAATAAATTGTTTATGTTTGTCAGTTTTTATTCTTTTTCTATTCATTAATTTTCCTGAGGAGGAGCCAGCCTTGGTAATACTGTCTGAAGTTGTTACAGAGCTGAGTAAGCCTTCACATATGTCGTTTATGTAAATTGTGAACAACAATGGGCCCAACATTGACCCCTGAGGAACACCGCTTGTGACGTGCCCCCATTCTGATTTCTCCCCATTTATGCAAACTCTCTGCTGTCTATTTGGCAACCATGCCTCTATCCAGGAAAAAATTTCTCCTATTCCGTGTGCCCTAATTTTCCTCAATAGTCTCTGATGTGGGACCCTGTCAAAAGCCTTACCGAAGTCCATATACACAATATTATATTCATTACCATGATCTACCTCCTCAAACAATTAGTGAAAAAAGTTAGTAAATTCGTAAGACAGGTGTCGTCGTGCATCAGGTGTTGCTTTGTTGTGGGATGTGATGGTGAGGTGTGGTCTTGGCCCTTTATATGCCTTCCTTTGATGTATTGTATTTATAGTTCCTTGATAATGTGATAAGTCACAAAAGCACTTGGAATTTCACTATTTTTCACAGTGGTTGTTTTGCAGATTTTTATATCACCTGCTTACTGTGATCTTATTGCATATATATATATATATATATATATATATATATATATATATATATATATATATATATATATATATATATATATATATATATATATATATATATATATATATATATATATATTATTTATACATATATGTGTGTGTGTGTGTGTGTGTGTGTGTGTGTGTGTTTGTGTGTGTGTTTGTGTGTGTGTGTGTGTGTGTGTGTACTCACCTATTTGTACTCACCTATTTGTGGTTTCAGGGGTCGAGTCATAGCTCCTGGCCCTGCCTCTTCACTGATTGCTACTAGGTCCTCTCTCTCCCTGCTCCATGAGCTTTATCATACCTCGCCTTAAAACTATGTATGGTTCCCGCCTCCACTACTTCACTTTCTAGACTATTCCACGACTTGACTACTCTATGACTGAAGAAATACTTCCTAACATCCCTTTGATTCATCTGAGTCTTCAACTTCCAATTGTGACCTCTTGTGTATGTGTCCCATCTCTGGAACATCCTGTCTTTGTCCACCGTGTCTATTCTGCGCAGTAATTTATATGTCGTTATCATGTCTCCCCTGACCCTCCTGGCCTCCAGTGTCGTCAGGCCGATTTCCCTCAACCTTTCTTCGTACGACAATCCCCGTAGCTCTGGGACTAGTCTTGTTGCAAACCTTTGCACTTTCTCTAATTTCTTGACGTGCTTGACTAGGTGTGGATTCCAAACTGGTGCTGCATACTCCAGTATGGGCCTGACGTAAATGGTATACAGTGTCTTGAACGACTCCTTATTGAGGTATCGGAACGCTATCCGTAGGTTTGCCAGGCACACGTATGCTGCAGCAGTTATCTGATTTATGTGCGCCTCAGGAGATATGCTCGATGTTATACTCACCCCCAGATCTTTTTCCTTGAGTGAGGTTTGCAGTCTTTGGCCATCTAAACTATATTGTGTCTGCGGTCTTCTTTGCCCTTCCCCAATCTTCATGACTTTGCATTTGGCAGGGTTAAACTCAAGGAGCCAGTTTCTGGACCAGGCTTGTAGCCTGTCCAGGTCTCTTTGTAGTCCTGCCTGATCCTCATCCGATTTGATTCTTCTCATTAACTTCACATCATCTGCAAACAAGGACACTTCTGAGTCTATCCCTTCTGTTATGTCGTTCACATATACCAAGAACAGCACAGGTCCTAGGACTGACCCCTGTGGAACCCCGCTTGTCACAAGCGCCCACTCTGACACCTCGTCACGTACCATGACTCGTTGTTGCCTCCCTGTCAGGTATTCTCTGATCCATTGCAGTGCCTTTCCTGTTATGTGTGCCTGATCTTCTAGCTTTTTCAGTAACCTCTTGTGAGGAACTGTGTCGAAGGCCTTTTTGCAGTCCAAAAAAATGCAGTCGATCCACCCCTCTCTCTCCTGTCTTACTTCTGTCACCTTGTCATAAAACTCTAGTAGGTTTGTGACACAGGATTTTCCTTCCCTGAAACCATGCTGGTTGTCAATTATACACTTGTTTCTTTCCAGGTGCTCCACCACTCTCCTCCTGATGATCTTCTCCATGACCTTGCATACTATACACGTTAGAGATACAGGTCTGTAGTTTAGTGCCTCATGTCTGTCTCCCTTTTTAAAAATTGGGACTACATTTGCCATCTTCCATACCTCAGGGAGTTGCCCAGTTTCAAATGATGTGTTGAATATCTTTGTTAATGGCACACACAATATCTCTGCTCCCTCTTTAAGGACCCATGGAGAGATGTTGTCTGGTCCCACCGCCTTTGAGGTGTCAAGTTCGCATAGCAGCTTCTTCACTTCCTCCTTGGTTATATGTACCTCATCCAGCACTTGCTGGTGTACCCCCCTGTTCTGATTTCCTGGAGTCCTACTGGTTTCCACTGTAACTACTTCTTTAAATCTCGTGTTGAGCTCCTGACATACCTCTCGGTCGTTTCTTGTGAATTCCCCATCACCCTTCCTCAGTCTGATTACCTGGTCCTTGACTGTTGTTTTCCTCCTGATGTGGCTGTACAACAGCTTCGGGTCAGTCTTGACTTTCGATGCTATGTCATTTTCATATTGTCGCTGAGCCTCCCTTCTTATCTGTGCATATTCATTTCTGGCTCTTCGGCTAATCTCTTTATTTTCCTGAGTTCTCTGTCTTCTGTACTTTTTCCATTCTCTAGTACACCTAGTTTTTGCCTCCCTACACCTTTGGGTGAACCAAGGACTCGTTCTGTTCTTCCCATTATTTCTGTTTCCCTTGGGAACAAACCTCTCCTCTGCCTCCTTGCATTTTGTTGCCACATAGTCCATCATTTCTTGTACTGGTTTTCATGTCAGTTCCCTCTCCCACTGAATGTTTTGAAGGAAGTTCCTCATGCCTGAGTAGTTCCCCCTTTTGTAGTTTGGTTTTTCCCACCCTATTCCTGCTACTCTCTCCACTTGGAGCTCAACTATGTAGTCGAAGCACAGAACCACATGATCACTAGCTCCCAGGGGCCTTTCATACAAGATATCCTCGATGTCTGAACTACTCAAGGTGAATACAAGGTCCAGTCTTGCTGGTTCATCTTCTCCTCTCTCTCTGGTAGTGTCTCTAACATGTTGATGCATGAGGTTTTCCAGTACTACATCCATCGTCTTGGCTCTCCATGTTTCGGAACCCCCATGGGGCTCCAGGTTTTCCCAGTCAATCTCCTTGTGATTGAAATCACCCATAACTAGTAACTTTGCTCCCCCACATGTGCTCTCCTGGCCACCTCGGCTAGTGTGTCGACCATGGCTCTGTTGCTCTCATCGTATTCTTCTCTTGGTCTCCTGCAGTTCTGTGGTGGGTTGTACATTACTGCAATTATCACCTTATGTCCCTCAGACTGGATTGTTCCTACTAAGTAGTCCCTTTCACCCGTGCCATCCATTCCTTCCATTTTCTCAAAACCCCACTGGCTTTTAATGAGCAGTGCAACTCCTCCTCCCCCTCTCCTCCCTCTGTCTTTCCTGAGGATTTGATATCTGGGTGGAAAGATTGAATCTGTTATTATTCTGGTGAGTTTTGTTTCTGTGAGTGCTATTATGTCTGGGGATGTCTCCTTGATTCTTTCATGCCACTCCTCATACTTATTTGTTATTCCATCTGCATTTGTATACCATACCTTCAACTTCTTTTCTAAGACTGTGGTCTGGGAGGTGTATTGGGGTTGGGGAAGTGGGAGACCTGATAAGGAACTATGGGTGGTTGCTGTGGGGGTGGAGTTTGTAATGTAGTGGGTGGGGGCATTGGATATGACATGGGTGTTTTGGTTTAGAGTGTTTGGCTGCACTGGGGTTGACCTGGTTGGGAGGCTTCTATAGGAAGCTGTGAGGGAGGTTGTATTTGATCTTCTTCCTGTGTCTGGGATCTCCTGTCTGTCTTCTCCATCCCCTCTCTTTCCTCCTTTCGCCTTTGTATCATCTCTCTCAGTTTCCGCCTTTCGTCTTGTGTTCTGTCGCGGTCGAGATACACCTTCCTGTATGCCGGCATGTCCCTTAATCGTGCTTTCTCCCACAGTATCCTGTTCCGAGTCGATTCTGCCTTGAAGGTCACTTTCACTGGCCGGGTTCTTTTTTTTACAAACCCCCCCTATTCTCCGAAAATTTTCCAGCTGGGTCATGTCGTCTTCTCCGATTACTTTCATGATTCTTTCAATTGCTTTTTTTTCCCCTTGTTTTCTTGCTTCATATGTTTCCCCTTCAACTTCCTGTAGCCCATACACAAAGACTGACCTCACCCTTTCATTCTCCCACTGCATATCCCTGTGTATCCCCTCATTCAATTTGATTTCCTCCATTGCAGCTTTCCTTTCTTCAGTTTCACTAGCTACTGTACATGGGCTCAGTGGCCTGTCATTTTCCCTTCTCGGCTTTCTCTGGGCTCTGTTGTGGTCTTTTAGGGCCTCCACATATAGCTTAGCTCTTTCATTTACTACAGTCTCCACTGATAGAGCTTCTACATGCAGTTTTGCTCCTTCTGTCCCTACAGTCCCCTTATTTGTGGCTGAGGTAGAGGTCTCTGTTGTCAATCCCAAAATGTTCTTTAGTTCTTTAGGCTGTTTCAGATTTTCCAGTTCCTCTTCTAAGCTCTGTATCCTGGCCTCTGCTGCTTTGACTTTCACCTCCCACTTCCTGCTTTCCATGTCTATCCTCTCTTCCATTCTCATGCTAAGTTCTTCTAGTTTCTTTTCCCATTCTTGTTCCCTTTTTGTGAGCTCTGCTGCCCAATCTTCCTTTGCAGTTCCCTCCTCCTGTCCCTTGGGTTTTCTTGTTGCTCTCTGGCAACCCATTTTTTTTTATCCTGATTGCCTCAGAGTGGGAAACCTATGTAATTCTGTATGTTAGGTTAGTATTGTATATGTCAGAGTGTGGGGGGAGGTAGAGGAGGAACTGTGGCTATATGGGAGAGTAGTGGGAAGGGGGAGTGGGAAGGAGAGTGAAGCAAGTGGGTAAGTGGGTGAGTGGGAGAGGGAGAGGTGGGGAGGGGGAGGGTGAAAGAGGGAGGGGAGGGATCAGGTGAAGGAGTGAGATGTCGGTGGGGGAGGGGGGGAGTGTATGTGTGAGTCTGGCAATGTGTGTGTGTGTGTGTGTGTGTGTGTGTGTGTATTGTGTGTGTGTTGTGTGTGTGTTGCATGTGTGTGTGTGGGGGTGTGTGTGGGGGGGTGTGGGTGAGTGTGTGGGTGAGTGTGTGGGTGGGTGTGTGGGTGGGGGGGGGTGTGGGTGGGTGTGTGTGTGGGTGTGTGTGGGTGTGTGTGGGTGTGTGGGTGTGCGTGCACACACTAGGCTACGCTACTCTTTTGAAGATTATAAAAAAATTTTCACAATCAATTCCTTATTAATATGCACTAATATATACTATATAATATTAATTGCGTACACTTGTGTTTGTGTGTGTGTGTGTTTACTAGCTTGTCGTTCTTTGAAAAAGAGGGGGGGGGTTACGTTAACACTATTTGTTATTGTTGTTGTTTCACCGGTACTCTCCCGGCCCAGATCTCCGCACACTACTCTACTTTACTTTTTGAAGATTATAGGATTATTTTTTCTCACTCAATTCCTTATTAATATATACTGTTTATTATAACAATAATTACGGGTGCACACGTGTGTTTGTATGTGCGTACTTGTTTACTAGCTTGTGTGTGTGTGTGTGGCTGCAGTTAGAGTAAGAGGTACATGGGACAAAAGGAAAAGGGCAACAGAAAGTAAGAGAAAGATAAAAGTTTATAAACTACGAGAGGAGGAAATTATGGTGAGATAAAAGCAACTAATGGCAGAAAGGTGGGCTAGTGCAAGTATAGGTAGTGGGGGGGGAGGGGTTGAAGAGGGAGGGGGGGTTGAAGAGGGAGGGGATAGTTTTAAAAATTCAGTATTAGGATGTGGAACAGAAGTTTGTGGCTATAGGAGGGTGGGTGCAGGAGGAAAGAGGAATGACTGGTGGAATGATGAAGGCTGTGATGAAAGTTAATACACAAACCATACTACTTGTGGGGTTTGAACCCGCTGTCAGAGAGTCTCAAAACTCCAAACCGTCACGTTAGCCACTGGACCAGTTAGCTTCAATACGATTAATCCAACTAAGTATATTTCTACACCATAGGAAGGAGATTCGTCTGTAAAAACTTGCATTTGTGGTCACAGTGGTGGCCTGTGCTAACCTTCCTATGGTGTAGAAATATACCTAGTTGGACGAATCTTATTGAAGCTAGCTGGTCCAGTGGCTAATGTGAAGGTCTGGAGTTTTGAGACTCTCTGACCGTAGGTTCAAACCCCACCCATGGTATGGTTTGTTTGCAATCGTGTCATTACGATTTCGTGAGTCATGTTGACGGCTTTGAGGGGACTTGAGCTAGAGTTCGTCACGGCCACGCTAGCGGGAGATTCGTCTGTAAAAACTTGCATTTGTGGTCACAGTGGTGCCTGTGCTAACCTTCCTATGGTGTAGAAATATACCTAGTTGGATGAATCTTATTGTGGCTAGCTGGTCCAGTGGCTAACACGACGGTCTGGAGTTTTGAGACTCTCTGACCGCGGGTTCAAACCCCACCCGTGGTATGGCTTGTTTGCAATCGTGTCATTACGGTTAAGACACATGTGCAACATATGGGAATCTTCACTGTAGATGTTTTACCATCCAGTGTCTTTATCAATACAGATTCTAGGACACAATTAGAAGACAGTAGATCTATATACAAAAGAAGACAGTAGATCTATATACAATTAGAAGACAGTAGATCTATATACAAAAGATAAGGCAATCAGTCCCTCAGCCTTTGAGTTGGTATGGAGAGTACTCTGGTGGTGGAGAATCTGGAGCAAAGGTAAGAAGACTGGCGGTTATATAGGCGTCAGTGGATAGGGACGTGTAGCAGACGAGGGCATAGTCACTGGTAGGTGGGATTCTCCAGTGGAAGTAGGTCCAATATTTCATTCACTGGCCAGGGAGGTATAACATCTTCTAGCAGTGAAGAAGAGCAGGATGTGTGTTTGGGGGAGGTGAGTGAGGCATTACGTACAATGAAAGGGGGTAAAGTAGCTGGAACTAACAGGATCATTACAAAAATGTTTAAAGCAGGGGGGGACATAGTGTTGGAGTGGTTGGTATTTTTGTTTAATAATTGTTCCTTTATATAAAGGGAAGGGAGACAAAAGAGATTGCAAAAATTATAAGGGAATAAGTTTACTGAGTATACCAGGTAAAATGAATGGTAGAGTTATTATTGAAAGAATGAAAGGTATGACAGAGAGCAGGACTGCAGATGAGCAAGGAGGCTTTAGAGTGGGTAAGAGATGTGTAGATCAGACTCTATGACCGCGGGTTCAATCCCGGCCGGGGGTATGGTTTATTTGCAATCGTGTCATTACGATTTCTTAAGTCAGATCAGGCATATATGTGAAGTATATATGTGAACAGTATTTAGATAAAGGTAGGGAAGTGTTCATTGCATTTATGAATTTAGAAAAGGCATATGATAGAGTTGATAAGGGAGCAATGTGGCAGATGTTGCAGGTATAAGGAATAGCCTGGAGTCTACCTAGAGGTTATTACAGGGATCAACACCCCCGCGGCCCGGTCCACGACCAGGCCTCCCGGTGGATCACGGCCTGATCAACCAGGCTGTTACTGCTGGCCGCATGCAGTTCAACGTACGAACCAGAGCCTGACTGATCCGGCACTGACTTTAGGTATCTGTCCAGCTCTCTCTTGAAGGCAGCCAGGGGTTTATTGGCAATTCCCCTAATGCTTGGTGGAAGGCTGTTGAACAGTCTTGGGCCCCGGACACTTATGGTGTTTTCCCTTAGTGTACCAATGGCGCCCCTACTTTTAATTGGGGGCATTTTGCATCGCCTGTCCAGTCTTTTACTTTCGTAGGGAGTGATTTCTGTGTGCAGATTTGGGACCATTCCTTCCAGGATTTTCCAAGTGTAGATTAGGATATATCTCTCTCTCCTGCGTTCCAGGGAGTACAAGTCAAGTGCTTCCAAGCGTTCCCAGTAGTTAAGGTGCTTGACAGAACTTATATGTGCAGTAAAGGATCTCTGTATACTCTCTAGATCTGCAATTTCATCTGCTTTGAATGGAGATGTTAATGTACAGCAGTATTCCAGCCTAGAGAGAACAAGTGATTTGAAAAGGATCATCATTGGCTTGGCATCTCTCGTTTTGAACGTTCTCATTATCCATCTTATCATTTTCTTTGCACGTGCGATCGTGGCACTGTTGTGATCCTTGAAAGTGAGATCCTCAGACATTACTACTCCCAGGTTCTTTACATTATTTTTCAACTCTGTTCTATGGCCAGAGTTCGTAATATACTCTGTTCTAGTTATTATCTCCTCCAGTTTTCCATAACGGAGTAGTTGGAATTTGTCCTCATTGAACATCATATTGTTTACCGTTGCCCACTGGAAAACTTTGTTTATATCTTCTTGGAGGTTAACCGCGTCCTCAGCAGATGACAGCCTCATGCAGATCCTAGTATCATCCGCAAAGGATGATACGGTGCTGTGGTGTATATCTCTGTTTATGTCTGATATGAGGATAAGGAATAAGATGGGGGCGAGTACTGTGCCTTGTGGAACAGAGCTCTTCACTATTGCAGCCTCCGATTTAACTCTGTTGACCACTACTCTTTGTGTTCGATTTGTTAGGAAGTTGAAGATCCATCTCCCCACTTTGCCAGTTATTCCTTTAGCATGTATTTTGTGCGATATTACGCCATGAACGCATTTGTCAAACGCTTTTGCAATGTCGGTGTATATTACATCTGCATTCTGATTTTCTTCCAGTGCATCCAAGGCCATATCATAGTGATCCAGTAGTTGTGAGAGGCAGGAGCGACCTGCCCTGAACCCAGGTTGCCCTGGATTGTGCAGATTTGGGAATCCAGATGGTTTGCAATCCTGCTTCTTAGCACTCTTTCAAAGATTTTTATGATGTGGGACGTTAGAGCTATTGGTCTATAGTTCTTAGCTAATGCTTTGCTGCCACCTTTATGGAGTGGGGCTATATCCGTTGTTTTAAGTGACTGGAATTTCACCCATGTCCAAGCTCCTCCTCCATAGTGTACTTAGGGCACGCGAGAGGGGTTTCTTGCAGTTCTTAATGAATACAGAGTTCCACGAGTCTGGGCCCGGGGCTGAGTGCATGGGCATGTTGTCAATGGCTTTTTCAAAGTCTATCAGAGTTAGGGTAATGTCAGAAATCTAGCATACATTGATGGAATTTTGAGGCTCATTCATGAAGAAATAATTTGGGTCATCGATCCTCAGACTGATTAGTGGCTCACTAAACACAGAGTCATACTGGGATTTCAGTATTTCACTCATTTCCTTGTGTAAGTCCCATCCTGTCTGAGTAAGGGCCCAATACAAGATGTGGTATTTGCCTTGTTTTTGGCATATGAAAAGAAATATTTCGAATTTCTTTCAATTTCACTAATAGCTTTAAGCTTCTCCTGTCTTTCCTGGTTTGATAGTTTCCACTTCCCTGGTCAGTGCCTCCTTCTGTGTATCAGATATTCTAGCGTTCCTGAGGAGCTCAGTGATTCTCTGTAGTCTTCTGTAGAGGGAACATCTCTCTCTCTCCAGTTTACTCCTGCTCTTCTTCTTCCTTAGGGGAATATACCTAGAACATGCTTCGGCTGCCAGGAAGTTGATCCTTTCAAGGCACTGGTTTGGATCCATGCTATTTAAGATATCTTTCCAACATGTTTCATTTAAGACATGGTTTACCTGGTTCCAGTTGATGTTCTTGTTGTTGAAGTTGTATTTTGTAAAGACACCTTCACAGGTACATGCATTTTGCTGATCAGGATGCCTGTGCATGTAAGTCTGAACTTCAATTAGATTATGATTGGAATTAGTTGTTTTTGAGATTATGTCTCTTAGCAGGTCCTCATTATTTGCTGGCTTAAGGTGTGTTTATCGCAGAGACTTAGTAGCTCATGTATGTGTGACCTTTCATCAGCGCTACCTCCAGGGATTGTTTCTGCTATAACATTATTTGCTACATTCTTCCATTTTGTATGCCTTGGGTTGAAATCACCAAGCAGTAAGATGTTTGGGGATGGAGCTGGAAGGCTTTCCAGACAGTAATCAATTTTCAGTAGCTGTTCCTTGAACTGTTGGGAGGTTGCATCTGGTGGCTTATATACAACCACAATGACTAGATTTTGGTTCTTGATCTTTATTGACAGAACTTCAACTACCTCATTTGTGGTGTTGAGCAACTCCGTGCAGATGAGGGACTCTTTGACATACAGGCCAACCCCCCTCCCTTGTTGCCTGTTCTTTCTGTCGCATCTAAAAAGGTTGTAACCACTTATCCATATTTCACTGTCAAAGTGACCTTTTGTGTGAGTCTCTGTGAAGGCTGCAAACATTGCACTAAACTCCTTTAGATGTCAACTGATAAAAGGTATTTTGTTGTTGGTGGATGGCTTAAGGCCCCGTATATTAGCAAATATGAACGAGGTTGTATTCTGTGTTTGTTGGGGGGATTTTGTTATTGGCAACAGTAGTTGTAATTCTGGAGGGCCATGAGTGGCCACTGGCTGCACCTCCAGTCCAACAAGGCTCCAAGGTGGTGGACTATTTTTGTTATTTCCTTCCATTTTCTTTTTCCGTTTCCTGCCACTAAAAAATCACCTGGAGTTGGGTTGTCGTAGCTACTATTGTTTGTCTTGTGGGGTCTGTGCCTCCTGGTCCCTTTTAGATGGTATGCAGGGCACTCGATGTTGTAACACTGCTTCTGAAGGACCGAGGAGTGGCACATTTTTGTGTGAAAGAAAGTACAGGAAGAAGAACGACACACTCCTTTAGACAGGAGGTCGCTACATTTTTGGGGATGCTCAAAGTTGCATGTCTCATTTTTTCCCTGATATTCCATGCTTACAGATGCCCCAAGCATAATATTTGCACAAATTCACCTTTGGTTGAGAATTGTTGGGAGGCGTGTTGTCAATTTCTGCAGGTTCTGGGACTGCACTAAAATCCTCAGTATCTAAGCCAGGGCCACCCCATCCTGGATTCCATTTACTTTCCCCAGTGGAGGAAGAAGGAGGAGACTCCTTTCCTACATCTGTACTGTGGGCCACGGTCTTGTGCAATGATGGTTGTATAGTTATGGTTTTAATGGTGGCTGTGGTAGGGTCCCTAGTAGAGTCTGGGCTGGCAATAAGGCTGGGGGCTGAGACTGAGTCAGTACTGGGGGCTGAGCCTGGGCCAGCACCAGCACTGTGGGTATTAGTGCTATGACTAGGGGATGGGTCTGGTTTAGCACTATGTGGGTGACTAGATAGTTTCAAGTCATCTGTAGTGGTATGGGCATTCTGCATTTTTCATTTACTATTTCTTTCTCCCATGTTTTATATATTTTTGGTAGACTATCCAAGAGGTCATCTTTGTTTTCTTGATTATTTTTATCATTTATTACTCTCCTTAGTACCTTTCTGATACCTGCCCAAAGTTCTCCATCTTTATTGCACAACCAGAAACACCTTGCTAGTTCGAGGTCATTTTTTGAGGCTGTATTTAGCCTAGTACAAGAGACATGATTTTTGGAAGAGCAGAGGTTGCATGTGATTCTGGATTTCCTTCCAAGGATTTTTTTACATGTCCCACAGATATGCTGTGCTGACATCCTGTCTGTATCCTACTACACTGTATGCCACGGAAGAAAACTGATTTCCACTTTACCTTTCTCTTGCTGGTGCCAGTAATATGTAAGATGTAGTCATGTGAACCAAGTCTGCGGCATGTGGGTGGGTGAGTGTAGGGTGGGTGGGTGTAGGGTGGGTGGGTGGGTGGTGGGTGTAGGGTGGGTGGGTGGGTGGTGGGTGTAGGGTGGGTGGGGTGGTGGGTGTTGGGTGGGTGGGGGTAGTGGGTGTAGGGTAGGTGGGTGGTGGGTGGGGGTTGGGGGTGTAGGGTGGGTGGTGTATATAGTAGGCCTGAGTGGCTGCCTGGCAGCACTGCCAGACTTATGGCTTTAGCACACCACTCAGGGTATGTGGCACTTCTGTCATGGGATATCACATTTAGTATAAACCATTTCCATTATGTTAATCACTATCCTTGTGTTGTTCCATTGACAATTTAGGTTCACTAGGTCTTTTTATTATGTCTCGGTATCCTAGTTGTGGAAATTTATTCGGTCCTAAAGTTCCACAGGATAGATATGTTGTACAAAGATACCAGCATGTCATGGATGGAATGGCTGGGTTGGGTGGCTCTTACACCCACCCTAAACACACACACACACACACACCTGAGTTGGCGAAGGTGGTTGGAAGGTACTTCTTAATTGATAGATTTACCATTCAAGGAAGATGTAGGTAGTTTATACTATTAGTGAAATAATATGAGGACTATTGAGGTGTTATATTGTTGTCCCTTATTACTCTGATAGTAAGGTTCTCACTACATGTTCTAGTGTGGGGTAGCTTTTTACTTAATGGCCTTATCTGTCTAGGGGTAATACTTACATCATGGCTGATCATCCTCAGTGTCTGTGATATAACTGAATTCTAAATAGATATGTACAGAATATATAATTACAGCACTCACATATTCAAAACAAAAATCTACACACTCCTTAGCTGCTCTCCCACATGGTGCATCTCAGCAACTTTGCCCTTCTCTCTTCTTGACTAACCAGTGTTTTGACACACTTTGGTCACCCTGGGTATGGTAGCCACAACTTAAGTTATAAAAACTCACCCCTGGAGCACACATAATGCCCCCAAAAAATAAAAGAAAGGCCCAGAGGTCCTACCAGTTTGAAGCCCACTAACAGAGAGAGAGAGAGGGAGGAGCCTAGCTAAGCTCCTCCTGCACCCACCAAAAAACAAAAGACTGTTGCCAAGCACAATTCTCTTGTTACCACAATTCTACTATACCTTATTTTACTGTTGCAAAAAGAAATACAACTTTATAAACTACTTATTTAAATTGTGTGTGTGTGTGTGTGTGTGTGACTATAGTATAACCTATTATATTGAGAAAAACAGGCTTGACTCAGCTGCCTTACAGCCATAAGAGTGATCTGCCATTATGACATTTAGAGCTGAGTCCCCATCAATTCAATATAATTAGGTATTCCAGAGTAACTATTACAGATACATAAATACATGTTGGGTCCTATAGCCCCATAACATGAGGCAACTGTAGATAATAATAATGTAGACTTAAGACCTTAACGTAGGTAGTAATGGGCCGGCAATATAGGCAAACACTAGGTTATATTAGCCAGGGAGAACTGGCAGCCCAAGTTTGAATGCTGGGGCACGGGTTTTGAGACTGCAGTGCCTTTCTTCTAAGATCAGACACCAACCGAGTAACAAGTGTCGTGAACATAAGGGCGGCGCCCCCTGTGTCTACACATACTAGGCCATGGGGAAATCTTGTGGAGGCACCTCGACGTACCGTAGATGTCCTCCATCAGGCCCATACAGTAAGACAAGACCTCCCTTTCCTTCTCAGTTTTCTGGCCAGTTTCTGGGGGGAATTTGCGAGTGAGTTGAACTGTGGGTCTTTCTGCAGATGGGCGGCCCATGACCAGTACGTACCGGCATCACTCCATCAGGCTTAGAAGCTAGTGTCTATTTCTGCATAGTTATACTAGGGGATACACACCCCCTTGGAAACAGGAATTTCTGAGGTACAGGCAGGTCACTAATTTCGACTGAATATTGCAGGATTTAAGGCTCTCGGTTGCACGTGGTTCTGAGGGGAAGTCCAGAGGGGCTAAAGCTTAGGGAGGTTGAAGATCGGGATATATTCTCCAACACCAAGAAAGTTAGTCCTTCATACGTGCATGCAGGCGAGATTTCTTGCAACATCAGCCATTTATGGAAATTTGTCCTATAAGCCACTAGTAAGGCTGAGGTACCGACCTGAGAGCTCGGTGTCAACAGAGCTTGCTAAGGTAAGCAACTCACATGGAGGCAGTCTAGACAAATTTCGACACTAGTCTATTTGTTTTATGTGGTAACTGAAACCTTTGTGTATTACTTGTCACATGTCAACACCAGGACAAGACTTACCCACACTTCACTATTGTTTTTTATTTTATTTCCTTTTATGTTATGCTGTACACTGGTTATCTCAAGGATATACACTGTATTCATTCAAGATAAGTTACTAAATGCTGTAAAGAGTTTTTATGGGGATAGTGAGGCTCAGGTTAGGGTGTGCAGAAGAGAGGGAGACTACTTCCCGGTAAAAGTAGGTCTTAGACAGGGATGTGTAATGTCACCATGATTGTTTAATATATTTATAGATGGGGTTGTAAAAGGAGTGAATGCTAGAGTGTTTGGGAGAGGGGTGGGATTAAATTATGGGGAATCAAATACAAAATGGGAATTGGCACAGTTACTTTTTGCTGATGATACTGTGCTTACGGGAGATTCTAAAAGAAAAGTTGCAAAGGTTAGTGGACGAGTTTGGGATTGAGTGTAAAGGTAGAAAGTTGAAAGTGAACATAGATAAGAGTAAGCTGATGAGGGTATCAAACGATTTAGATAAAGAAAAATTGGATATCACATTGGAGAGGAGGGAGTATGGAAGAAGTGAATGTTTTCAAATATTTGGGAGTTGATGTGTCAGCAGATGGGTTTATGATGGATGAGGTTAACCATAGAATTGATGAAGGAAAAAAAGATGAGTGGTGCATTGAGGTATCTATGAAGACAAAAATTGTTATCCATGGAAGCAAAGAAGGGAATGTATAAAAGTATAGTAGTACCAACACTCTTATATGGGTGTGAAGATTGGGTTGTGAATGCTGCAGCGAGGAGATGGTTGGAGGCAGTGCAGATGTTCTAAGGGCAATGTGTGGTGTAAATATTATGCAGAAAATTCAGAGTGTGGAAATTAGGAGAAGGTGTGAGTAGTGATGATTTCTACAGAGTGGCTTCTTCTACAGAGTGGCTTCCTCTCTCAGTGGCTCCTTCTACAGAGTGGCTTCCTCCCAAAAGGACTTCTACTGAGCGGTCTCCTTTTCACACCTATGTGCTAATGACCTTGACCTCACCCTCGAGACCACCTCACCCTCGAGACCACCTCACCCTCAACCCCCCACTCATGACCCCCACCCCGCGCCCCCCCCCCGCGCCCCCCCCGCGCCCCCCACCCGCGCCCCCCATGCCCCCCACCCACCCCTGCCCACCTGCCCATCGTGCCCTCGCGCCCGCCCGTGCCCCTCGCGCCCCGGCCATCGCGCCCGACCGCGCCTTCTACAGCGTCGTCCGGATCGCCCCCGCGCCCCGAATTTTTTTCCGATTTTTTTTCAAAATTTTTTTGAGTTTCTTGTGCTCTCCTCGGATCAAATTTTTGAGGTTCCCCCTCTCCCCCACTTTCACCCACACCCCAAATTTTTTTGTTCTTCCAAGACCCGTCACATTGGTACCTGTAAATTTTAATATATTTTTTTATTTCATTAGCATATAATGGGGAGAAATTTGCACCATCACCTGTAAAAGATATAAACCAACTAAAAGTTACATATTTTTTTCACTATCCCAAACTTATGCTTCTCGTTAACTTAAATATCTTCCCATTCTTGACTTAAAAGCATAATTGTACTGTGTCCCCTTATTAACTTTAATGAATTAAAAGCGTCTTATTAACTTAAATGACGTAAGTATTATGGTAGACATGATTCTTGGTGTTCAGGTAGAGAGAGAAGGTCGAAATGGTAAGTGACACATTTCATGAAGAGATAAATATGAGTTATATATATTAATTCAAATATATCTCTCTCTCTCTCTCTTCAAGTTATAATTACTTCCTCATAATAATTTAAATGAATTAAACTGCTGATACTAGGTAAATAATTTTGCTTACCTCATGAGGGATACCAAGCACTTCCTTCAATTCTAGAAGACAATAACTTCGAATCATCTTCTAATTCTTGACCTTGGTTAATGTTTTTCATTTCTTCTTTGACAACCGTTGTTGATCGAATACCTTCTTCCTTAAATTTCATTATCATATCTTCGAGTATGGGTTTATAATGTGTATTCCAGATATAATCATTTGAAGTTTCATACCTCCCAATACCTTTCAGAAAGATAACCTCTCGTATATTTTTATTGTCTTTCTCACTTTTTATGACTCTCTCAATGGATTCCTTGAAATATCTTATTCTGTCTGCGATAGTATCTTTCTTTAAACCATACACCAAATGGGAATCTCTTGATTTTTCAATTAAATTTTGAGAAATGGTATTTTCCTCCAATGGTCCAGCAATACCAAATTGGCATTACACATTACAGGGGATTTCTTCAAAGCATATATATTATCCATTGTATATTTCAAATAATATGTTTAGTCATTGTTAACTTTCCTTATTTTTCAGTAAAAAGAAATATTCAGACAATATTTTTTTTTGGCAACACTTACTACTTGCTTGTGACGTCACTATCCAGCAACACGTTAAAACAGGTTAGAGCATCTTCCCCTTATTATTTTAAATGCATTTCCAAGTATGCACCATCGGTATAGTAATAACATGTCATAATACCATTGAAGTAAGTTATGATCCCCATCCTGTATGACACTAAACTCGTGGTGGTTCATTCACCTAACGTCATGGTGATGCCACGTAATGTTTTTCATGGAACAAATTTCTCTACACACATAGTTATAAAAACTACTAACACGTCAACCCTCGTGGTGAAAAGAGTATAAGAAGACACATCCGTATTGAGTTACAAGAGTATTTAGATGAAGATGTGGAAGTTACATGTGAAAAATTTGTTACAGAAGCAAGTGTCTACACATCACTGAACTGATAAAGAAATGATTAATTCGATAGAAGACCTTGATCACAACCCTCCAAAACGAAGGAAGGTGACTGATCTATATCTCACCGATAAAGAAATGCTTATAGCAATGGAAGATTTTGAACGTGAGTTTTTAATGAGATATTATTGAGTAAATTCACCCACAATGTAATTTTTAGAAATTCTAATGAGAAATATTTTTTTTTCATTTGTTGAGTAACAAACTTAATTTTTGGAATATAATACTATATTTTTTCAAAATTGCAGGTAAAGAAGCAACAAAAGATGAAGAAAAATATCTTTCGGTAATAAAAGGGAATATTACAAAAGATTTTAGTGGCAGTGATAAAATTCTTTTAGTACAACAAGCAAATTGTTGTGCTGTTAAATTGAAAAAGGGAGGTCTTGCTGATGCTTTAAGTCAGGTTTTACCACTTAGCAATCCATATTTATTTAGATCACCTGGATGGCATAAAGCAAATCTAGCTAGTGAAGTCACTCGTGATAAATTTGGGAGCATAAAATTTGTAAATAATGGAAAAAATAACCCCATGATTGTCAATATGTTCGCACAGTATGCGATGGGACCTCCACATAAGTATTATATGAACTGTAAAGTTGATAAGGCCTACTATAATACATGCAAATATTTAGATACAAAGAAAGGTCGTGAGATTATATTCAAAGAGTGCATGAATGATCTTGTTAAGTGGTTATTAACAGATCCCAATGGGATTATAATGGAAAAAGTCGTGTTTCCAGAAGGAATTGGATGTGCTTCAGCTGGAGGTGATTGGCATGCATATCTTAAAATCATTCATGATTTTGCAAAGGAATTAAAAAAACGTCGTAGAAATACTGTTATCATTATTGTAAAATATGACAAATAAAATATCTCTATAATACTTTTTTTTTGTTTTATTCGCCAGCACTCTCAAACCTTATTAGGCAACTGAATAGAGATCATAGGTCTGGCAGAAACAGTGATGAGTATAAACATCTCTGTTCTTTGTTGTTCATACATTAGTACCTCTTCCACCAGGGTGCGACTAACCATCTCAAGAAAATGGAGACAGCCAATAGGATGGAAAAATATTTTAAAATTGAAGAAGGAAAATTGTACGATGAAAAATATTGTCGTGACAACGTCTGCATTATTTTCCATGCGAATTGCGTTACTATAAAAGGATATGGTGCAAGTTATTATTTGGGTAAGAAATATCCTTATGCTGATGTGTATCGGAGTAGAGAACCATTATTTAATCTGAGAAGATGCAGAGTTGAAGATCGTGATACTCCTGGAACTGTTATCGAGTTTGAACCTTCACCGGATCAAAGAAAATTGAATCTTCCTTATTTAGCCGCCATAATAAGCCAATTTGGTATTGCTGGACCATTGGAGGAAAATACCATTTCTCAAAATTTAATTGAAAAATCAAGAGATTCCCATTTGGTGTATGGTTTAAAGAAAGATACTATCGCAGACAGAATAAGATATTTCAAGGAATCCATTGAGAGAGTCATAAAAAGTGAGAAAGACAATAAAAATATACGAGAGGTTATCTTTCTGAAAGGTATTGGGAGGTATGAAACTTCAAATGATTATATCTGGAATACACATTATAAACCCGTACTCGAAGATATGATAATAAAATTTAAGGAAGAAGGTATTCGATCAACAATGGTTGTCAAAGAAGAAATGAAAAACATTAACCAAGGTCAAGAATTAGAAGATGATTCGAAGTTATTGTCTTCTAGAATTGAAGGAAGTGCTTGGTATCCCTCATGAGGTAAGCAAAATTATTTACCTTGCATAAGTGGTTTAATTCATTTAAATTATTATGAGGAAGTAATTATAACTTGAAGAGAGAGAGAGATATATTTGAATTAATATATATAACTCATATTTATCTCTTCATGAAATGTGTCACTTACCATTTCGACCTTCTCTCTCTACCTGAACACCAAGAATCATGTCTACCATAATACTTACATCATTTAAGTTAACAAGACGCTTTTAATTCATTAAAGTTAGTAAGGGGACACAGTACAATTATGCTTTTAAGTCAAAAATGGGAAGATATTTAAGTTAACGAGAAGCATACCTGGAGTTTACCTGGAAAGAGTTCCGGGGGTCAGCGCCCCCGTGGCCCGGTCTGTGGCCAGGCCTCCTGATGGAACAGAGCCTGATCAACCAGGCTGTTGCTGCTGGCTGCACGCAAACCAACGTACGAGCCACAGCCTGGCTGATCAGGAACTGACTTTAGGTGCTTGTCCAGTGCCAGCTTGAAGACTGCCAGGGGTCTGTTGGTAATCCCCCTTATGTGTGCTGGGAGGCAGTTGAACAGTCTCGGGCCCCTGACACTTATTGTATGGTCTCTTAACGTGCTAGTGACATCCCTGCTTTTCATTGGGGGGATGGTGCATCGTCTGCCAAGTCTTTTGCTTTCGTAGTGAGTGATTTTTGTGTGCAAGTTCGGTACTAGTCCCTCTAGGATTTTCCAGGTGTATATAATCATGTATCTCTCCCTCCTGAGTTCCAGGGAATACAGGTTTAGGAACCTCAAGCGCTCCCAATAATTGAGGTGTTTTATCTCCGTTATGCGCGCCGTGAAAGTTCTCTGTACATTTTCTAGGTCGGCAATTTCACCTGCCTTGAAAGGTGCTGTTAGTGTGCAGCAATATTCCAGCCTAGATAGAACAAGTGACCTGAAGAGTGTCATCATGGGCTTTGCCTCCCTAGTTTTGAAGGTTCTCATTATCCATCCTGTCATTTTTCTAGCAGATGCGATTGATACAATGTTATGGTCCTTGAAGGTGAGATCCTCCGACATGATCACTCCCAGGTCTTTGACATTGGTGTGTCGCTCTATTTTGTGGCCAGAATTTGTTTTGTACTCTGATAAAGATTTAATTTCCTCGTGTTTACCATATCTGAGTAATTGAAATTTCTCATCGTTGAACTTCATATTGTTTTCTGCAGCCCACTGAAAGATTTGGTTGATGTCCGCCTGGAGCTTTGCAGTGTCTGCAATGGAAGACACTGTCATGCAGATTCGGGTGTCATCTGCAAAGGAAGACACGGTGCTGTGGCTGACATCCTTGTCTATGTCGGATATGAGGATGAGGAACAAGATGGGAGCGAGTACTGTGCCTTGTGGAACAGAGCTTTTCACCGTAGCTGCCTCGGACTTTACTCTGTTGACGACTACTCTCTGTGTTCTGTTAGTGAGGAAATTATAGATCCATCGACCGACTTTTCCTGTTATTCCTTTAGCACGCATTTTGTGCGCTATTACGCCATGGTCACACTTGTCGAAGGCTTTTGCAAAGTCTGTATATATTACATCTGCATTCTTTTTGTCTTCTAGTGCATTTAGGACCTTGTCGTAGTGATCCAATAGTTGAGACAGACAGGAGCGACCTGTTCTAAATCCATGTTGCCCTGGGTTGTGTAACTGATGGGTTTCTAGATGGGTGGTGATCTTGCTTCTTAGGACCCTTTCAAAGATTTTTATGATATGGGATGTTAGTGCTATTGGTCTGTAGTTCTTTGCTGTTGCTTTACTGCCCCCTTTGTGGAGTGGGGCTATGTCTGTTGTTTTTAGTAACTGTGGGACAACCCCCGTGTCCATGCTCCCTCTCCATAGGATGGAAAAGGCTCGTGATAGGGGCTTCTTGCAGTTCTTGATGAACACAGAGTTCCATGAGTCTGGCCCTGGGGCAGAGTGCATGGGCATGTCATTTATCGCCTGTTCGAAGTCATTTGGTGTCAGGATAACATCGGATAGGCTTGTGTTAATCAAATTTTGTGGCTCTCTCATAAAAAATTCATTTTGATCTTCGACTCTCAGTCTGGTTAGCTGCTTGCTAAAAACTAAGTCATATTGGGACTTGAGTAGCTCACTCATTTCCTTGCTGTCATCTGTGTAGGACCCATCTTGTTTAAGTAGGGGCCCAATACTGGACGTTGTTCTCGATTTTGATTTGGCATAGGAGAAGAAATACTTTGGGTTTCTTTCGATTTCATTTATGGCTTTTAGTTCTTCCCACGATTCCTGACTCCTAAAGGATTCTTTTAGCTTAAGTTCGATGCTTGCTATTTCTCTGATCAGTGTCTCCCTACGCATTTCAGATATATTGACCTCTTTTAGCCGCTCTGTTATTCTTTTTCCGTCGCCTGTAAAGGGAGCGCCTGTCTCTTTCTATTTTACATCTACTCCTCCTTTTTCTTAGAGGAATAAGCCTTGTGCATACATCGAGTGCCACCGAGTTAATCTGTTCTAGACATAAGTTGGGGTCTGTGTTGCTTAGTATATCTTCCCAGCTTATATCGGTTAGGACTTGGTTGAATGCTCCCTCGTGACTAATCTCATTATGTCGGTCTGAGGCTCCGTGCATACATGACTGAACCTCATTTATGTTGTGATCTGAGTATATTGTTTTTGATATGGTGACATTTCTTATCAGATCATCATTGTTAGTGAAGATGAGGTCTAGTGTATTCTCCAGTCTAGTAGGCTCTATTATTTGCTGGTTTAAATTGAATTTTGTGCAAAGATTTAAAAGCTCGTGTGAGTGTGAGTTTTCATCAGAGCTGCCTCCTGGTGTTATTACTGCAACAATATTATTTGCTATATTCCTCCATTTTAGGTGCCTTAAGTTGAAATCCCCCAGGAGCAAGATGTTGGGTGCAGGAGCTGGAAGATTTTCCAGACAGTGGTCAATTTTTAACAGCTGTTCCTGGAATTGCTGTGATGTTGCATCCGGAGGCTTGTAGACTACCACAATGACTAGGTTTAGGTTCTCGACCTTTACTGCTAAAACTTCCACTACATCATTTGAGGCATTTGGCAGTTCTGTGCAAACAAGTGACTCTGCAATGTACAGGCCAACCCCCCCCCCCCTTTTGCCTGTTCACTCTGTCACATCTGTATAGGTTGTAACCTGGGATCCATATTTCGTTGTCCAAGTGATCCTTTATGTGGGTCTCAGTGAAAGCCGCGAACATTGCCTTTGCCTCTGCAAGCAGTCCACGGATGACAGGTATTTTGTTGTTTGTTGCTGGCTTTAGACCCTGTATATTTGCAAAGAAGAATGTTATCGGACTGGTGGTATTGTTGGTACTAAGGGGGGGATTTTTTTTCCGGCATTAGTATCTGTATCTGTTGGTTTGGAGTGGAGGCCATCGACTGTGGTTCCACTCCAGGAATGACTGGATTTGGTGTACGATTTCTGCCATTTCCTGCCAGTTTTTTTTCCTTCCATAAGTTTGGGATAGTGAAAAAAATATGTAACTTTTAGTTGGTTTATATCTTTTACAGGTGATGGTGCAAATTTCTCCCCATTATATACTAATGAAATAAAAAAATATATTAAAATTTACAGGTACCGATGTGACGGGGCTTGGAAGAACAAGACTTAGAGAGGAGGATTTATGATGTTTAGAGCGTGTTGTTACACCAAGATTAATAATATATGATGTTTCATTCATTAAAAAGAGAAATGTTTAATAAAAATTTTTAAGACATGATGAAGTTTTAAATCAATCAAACCTTACCATGAAAAAAAGTATTGAGGTAGAGTACAAATGTTATATCTCATTTAAGTTAATTTCATGGTGTCTGTCAGCCATGTGACCTCACCAAATTTTAGAACAAGAGGACACAGTTGGTCTGGAAAGAGATGATTATCTTAAATCTACCTTGGGTGTGAACACCATTTCATGGCCTCGCTGGAGGGGATTGTACTAAAATCATGACACAATACTTTGGGGTAAGGCATATAAGCTCAAGGAGTCTCTCAGAGCGAGGAATGTGTTTCTATTCGGAAATCGAGTAAATATTTCTACCATTGCGTGTGTTTACCAACAAGAAAATAATGTTCGATTTTACGATAAAGTTTTCAAAACTAATTTGGAAATATCCAAAAATGGAGTCGTTCAAAGTAATTCTGGAGTACTCTAATGTATTTTGGAAGTGTTCCAATATATTTATGAATGTGCTCCAACGTAATTTGGAAATGTTCTAAATGTTATCCCAATCAATTTTGTCCATATTACCGAAATTGAGGAAATGTGGCTAAAAATGTGATTTATATCATATCTTAGTTGGATGTGTTCGTGATATATTTATAAAAAAATGAGTGTTTTCCAAAAATTTGTGACATGTTGTGAATATTACTGAGTCAAAAATGCGGGTGACTTTTTTTTCTGATGAAATACTTGAACTGAGAAAAATTGTGGGGTTATGAGTATAATATTAAACTATGTGGAGTTGAGGAGATAGATTGTATTAGAAATTTAGTGTAGGGAGGAAATGTGGGGATTTCTATAAAATGGATATTAGCTGGTAGTGTTGATCTTAGTTTGGATAGTATTCAGCGGTGGTTTGGGGGTGTTCGAATGATATTTTTGGAGTATTCAATGGTAATTGATGGTGTTTTCGGTAGTGTCCAAAGTAAAGTGAGTTGTCAGTGTATGTTAGGTGGTTATAGAATTTTGTTAATATCTTGGCTACAGTGATTTTTAGTGGATTTGAGATGGGTGATGAGATGCATTTGTGGATGTGAAATGTGATTTTTGTGTTTGTTCTGAAGAGGTGTGATGGGAAACGGGTGAGTGGATGTGAAGAAATGTGAGTGAGATGGAGAGGGGTATGGGGAGGGTTGTATTAGAAATTTAATGAAATATGGGGGGATTTTACTGAAAATAAAGGTAATGTGTGAATATTTTAAAAGAATTTATAGAATTGAAAAGTTATGATATATTGGAAAAGAATGGAGGGTGTAGAAACATGTCTCAGTAGTTGGGTAGTGAGATTAGTTGTTGTGAGTATAATATTAATTTATGTGGATACAAGGAGATGGGTATGGAGAGGAATTTATTAGAATTTTAGTAATGTAGGGAGGAATGTGCATTACATTTAAGATTCAATTAAAAGAAGGGGAAAAATTTGTATCGAATAAATTGTGAATAAAATGGTAACTGATGAGGGATGTGGGTATTGTTGTCGAACTAGATATATCGAAAAAAAGTTGTTATAAGTGGGTTGTTGTTGTGACTTTTTCTGATGAAATAGTTAAAACGAGAAAAAATTGTGGGGTGTGGGTGATGTGGGTTGTGGGTGTTGTTGTCGAACTAGAGATACCGAAAAAGATGTTATAAGTGGGTTGTTGTGACTTTTTCTGATGAAATTAGTTAAAACGAGAAAAAACTGTGGGTTGTGGGTGTTGTGGGTGTTGTGGGTTGTGGGTGTTGTTGTCGAACTAGAGTTGTTGAAAAGTGATTATAAGTGTGTTGTTGTTGTGACTTTCTGATGAAATTAGTTAAAAAGAGAAAAAATTGTGGGTTGTGGGTGTTGTGGGTGTTGTGGGTGATGTGGGATGTGGGTGTTGCGGGTGTTGTGGGATGTGGGTGTTGATCTTAGTTTATGGTGATTTTGGTGGTGTTTTGAGTGTATTCAGTGGTGTTTTAGTAGTATTCAGTGGTATATTTGGGAGTACTCAAATGGTGTTTTGAGGTTATTCAAAGGTGTTTTTGAAGGTGTTCAAATGATGTGCAAGAGTACTTATGAAGGTGTTCTGGGAGTATTCAGAGGTGATTTGGCTGTGTTCGAATGTTGTTTTTGAAGTATTTAAAGGTAATTTATGGTGTTTTTTGGTGATGTTCAAAGTAAAGTGTTTGAGTTAGTTTTTGTGATAATGTTGTGATGTCTGGAGACTGAGGGAGGAGTTTGGGGGGATGAGTTGTAATTTAATGAAATGTGTAAGTGTAGATAAATTAGAGCTGTCAAATCTTATTTGGGAGTATTCAAAATGTTGTCTTGGAAGTGTTTCAGTGTTGTTTGGAAATGTTCAAAGGTATTTTTGTGAGTATTCAAATGATTTATGAGAGTGTTTTGAAGGTGTTCAAAGTAAAGTGAGGTGTGTGTGCGTATTAACTTCGTAATATGTAAAATTGTGACTGGTGAATTTATCGAAAAGTGGTTATAAGTGTTGTGGTGACTTTTTCTGATGAAATAGTTAAAACGAGGAAAATGTCTAGACTTGTGTTGTATTTTGTGAAGAAATTGTGGATTGTTGTGGGTATTAACAAAAAAATGTGAAATTATTTGGGTTATCCTGGGTTAAGTGTGAAAATGTTTTCCCTGTGTTGTATATGAAATGTGTGTAGGGGTAAGTCGACAAGATTCAGCCTGTGTGCGGGGTCATCACGTGACGTCATTGACATAGGGGGAAGTCGACAAGATTCAGCCTGTATGTGTGAGGTCATCACGTGACGTCACTGACCGCCGAGTAAACACAGGTGGGGTGACGTCACACTTGTTTAGACCTGTAGTAAGAGAAAGTACCATGCCCCATAGGAGGAGTTCATTTGAATGCTTACCCTGAGAGGGGGGAATCCAAAAAAACTTGATCCGAGGAGATGGAGGAGAAAACCTTGATCCAAGGAGATCATAAGAATTTCGAAACCCCATAGGGGGGAATCCAAGGAGATGGAGTCTTTCGTATTATCCAGAAAAAAAAATCGAAAAAATTTGGGATGGGGGTGAAAGTGGGGGGAATCCAAAAACTTGATCCGAGGAGATGGAGTCTTTGTATTATCGAGAAAAAACTTGATCCAAGGAAGTGGAGTCTTTGTATTATCGAGAAAATCTTTGATCCAAGGAGATGGAGTCATTGTATTATCGAGAAAAAAAAATACTTGGGATGCAAGTGGGAGTCCATTTTGAATGCTTACCCCCAGAGGGGGGGAATCCAAAAAACTTGATCCGAGTAATTGGAGTCTTTGTATTATCGAGAAAAATTTGATCCGAGGAAATGGAGTCTTTGATTTCGAGAAAAAAAAATCGAAAAAATTTGGGGTGTGGGTGAAAGTGGGGGAGACGGGGAACCTCAAAAATTTGATCCGAGGAGAGCACAAGAAACTCAAAAAAAATTTGAAAAAATTGGAAAAAAATTCGGGGCGCGGGGGCGATCCGGACGACGCTGCAGAAGGCGCAGCAGAAGGCGCGGTCGGGCACGACGGCCGGGGCACGAGGGGCGCGGGCGGGCGAGAGGGCACGACGGGCGGGCGGGCGGGGGCGGGTGGGGGTCGCGGGGGACGCGGGTGGGGGCGCGGGGGGGGCGCGGGGTGGGGGTCATGAGTGGGGGGTTGAGGGTGAGGTGGTCTCGAGGGTGAGGTGGTCTCGAGGGCGAGGCCAAGGTCATTAGCACATAGGTGTGAAAAGGAGACCGCTCAGTAGAAGTCCTTTTGGGAGGAAGCCACTCTGTAGAAGAGACTGCTCTGTAGAAGACCTTTTGGGAGGAAGCCACTCTGTAGAAGGAGCCACTGAGAGAGGAAGCCTCTCTGTAGAAGAAGCCACTCTGTAGAAATCATCACTACTGGTGTGGAGTTAATAAAAGTATTAGTCACAGGGATGAAGAGGGGTTGTTGAGGTGATTTGGTCATTTAGAGAGAATGAAAGTAGAATGACATGGGGAGTGAATAAATCTGTATTGGAAGGAAGGCTGGGAAGGGGTCATCCCTGAAAAGGTTGGACGGAGGGGTAAAGGAGGTAAACGTTTCCTTAATAAAGATACCCAAGAGTTCCACATGTGTCTAATTTATCAATGTGTCGGTTCTGTGAACCATTCATCTACAAACCTGTCAGACCCTGCAACTTACTGGGATCTTAATACTTGGGAATTCTTCGCTTGCCTAACCTTTGGGCACGACCTACTTCCGCATTGGGCAAATGTGACACCACCTATGACTGCTGCACCTCTCCTGCCTATGGTTTATAAGCTGCTTCTCTGCTCATATACCATATTCTATTCAAGATTGATGGACTGACCACATCGACTCAAGGCTGAGGGACTGATTACCTCATTCTCCTCCTGTTCTTCAAGATTCTACAGTGTATGGATAGTGATATATTAGGCTGTATGGTGACATATATTGGTATATCAGGCTCTACGGTGATATATAGTGGTATAATGGCTGTATGGTGATATATAGTGATATATCAGGCTGTATGGTGATATATAGTGGTATATCAGGCTGTATGGTGATATATAGTGGTATATCAGGCTGCATGGTGATATATAGTGGTATATCAGGCTGTATGGTGATATATAGTGGTATATCAGGCTGCACGGTGATATATGGTGGTATATAAGGCTGTATGGTGATATATAGTGGTATATCAGGCTGAGTGGTGATATACAGTGGTATATCAGGCTGTATGGTGACATATAGTGGTACATCAAACTGTATGGTGATATATAGTGGTATATCAGGCTGCATGGTGATATATAGTTGTATATCAGGCTGTATGGTGATATATAGTGGTATATCAGGCTGTGTGGTGATATATAGTGGTATATAAGGCTGTATGGTGATACATAGTGGTAAATCAGGCTGCATGGTGGTATATAGTGGTATATCAGGCTGTATGGTGTTATGTAGTGGTATATCAGGCTGTATGGTGATATATAGTGGTATATCAGGCTGTATAGTAAAATATAGTGGTATAATGGCTGTATGGTGATATATAGTGGTATATCAGGCTGCATGGTGATATATAGTGGTATATCAGGCTGTATGGTGATATATAGTGGTATATCAGGCTGCATGGTGATACATAGTGGTATATCAGTCTGCATGGTGATATATAGTGGTATATCAGGCTGCATGGCGATATATAGTGGTATATTAGGCTGCATGGTGATATATAGTGGTATATCAGGCTGCATGGTGATATATAGTGGTATATCAGGCTGCATGATGATATACAGTGGTATTTCAGGCTGAATGGTGATATATAGTTTTATATCCGGCTGCATTGTGATATATAGTGGTATATCAGGCTGTATGGTGATATATGGTGGGCTGCAGAAAACAATATGAAGTTCAACGATGAGAAATTTCAATTACTCAGATATGGTAAACACGAGGAAATTAAATCTTTATCAGAGTACAAAACAAATTCTGGCCACAAAATAGAGCGACACACCAATGTCAAAGACCTGGGAGTGATCATGTCGGAGGATCTCACCTTCAAGGACCATAACATTGTATCAATCGCATCTGCTAGAAAAATGACAGGATGGATAATGAGAACCTTCAAAACTAGGGAGGCAAAGCCCATGATGACACTCTTCAGGTCACTTGTTCTATCTAGGCTGGAATATTGCTGCACACTAACAGCACCTTTCAAGGCAGGTGAAATTGCCGACCTAGAAAATGTACAGAGAACTTTCACGGCGCGCATAACGGAGATAAAACACCTCAATTATTGGGAGCGCTTGAGGTTCCTAAACCTGTATTCCCTGGAACTCAGGAGGGAGAGATACATGATTATATACACCTGGAAAATCCTAGAGGGACTAGTACCGAACTTGCACACAAAAATCACTCACTACGAAAGCAAAAGACTTGGCAGACGATGCACCATCCCCCCAATGAAAAGCAGGGATGTCACTAGCACGTTAAGAGACCATACAATAAGTGTCAGGGGCCCGAGACTGTTCAACTGCCTCCCAGAATACATAGGGGGGATTACCAACAGACCCCTGGCAGTCTTCAAGCTGGCACTGGACAAGCACCTAAAGTCGGTTTCTGACCAGCCTGGCTGTGGCTCGTACGTTAGTTTGCGTGCAGCCAGCTGCAACAGCCTGGTTGATCAGGCTCTGATCCACCAGGAGGCCTGGTCACAGACCGGGCCGCGGGGGCGTTGACCCCTGGAACTCTCTCCTGGTAAACTCCAGGTATAGTGGTATATCAGGCTGTACGGTGATATATAGTGGTATATCAGGCTGTATTGTGATATATAGTGGTATATCAGGCTGTATGGTGATATATAGTGGTATATCAGGCTGTATGGTGATATATAGTGGTATATCAGGCTGTATGGTGATATATAGTGGTATATCAGGCTGTATGGTGATATATAGTGGTATATCAGGCTGCATGGTGATATATAGTGGTATATCAGGCTGCATGGTGATATATAGTGGTATATCAGGCTGTATGGTGATATATAGTGGTATATCAGGCTGCATGGTGATATATAGTGGTATATCAGGCTGTATGGTGATATATAGTGGTATATCAGGCTGCATGGTGATATATAGTGGTATATCAGGCTGTATGGTGATATATAGTGCTATATCAGGCTACATGGTGATATATAGTGGTATATCAGGCTGCATGGTGATATATAGTGGTATATCAGGCTTCATGGTGATATATAGTGGTATATCAGGCTGCATGGTGATATATAGTGGTATATCATGCTGCATGGTGATATATAGTGGTATATCAGGCTGCATGGTGATATATAGTGGTATATCAGGCTGCATGGTGATATATAGTGGTATATAAGGCTGCATGGTGATATATAGTGGTATATCAGGCTGCATGGTGATATATAGTGGTATATCAGGCTGCATGGTGATATATAGTGGTATATCAGGCTGTAGGTGATATATAGTGGTATATCAGGCTGCATGGTGATGTATAGTGGTATATCAAGCTGCATGGTGATATATAGTGGTATATCAGGCTGCATGGTGATATATAGTGGTATATCAGGCTGCATGATGATATATAGTGGTGTATCAGGCTGCATGGTGATATATAGTGGTATATCAAGCTGTATGGTGATATATAGTGGTAT
Source organism: Cherax quadricarinatus (assembly GCF_038502225.1). Classification (NCBI taxonomy): domain Eukaryota; kingdom Metazoa; phylum Arthropoda; class Malacostraca; order Decapoda; family Parastacidae; genus Cherax; species Cherax quadricarinatus. Next base: position 15,939,890 of record NC_091380.1, read on the forward strand.
ATCAGGCTGCATGGTGATATATAGTGGTATGTCAGGCTGTATGGTGATATATAGTGGTATATCAGGCTGTATGGTGATATATAGTGGTATATCAGGCTGTATGGTGATATATAGTGGTATATCAGGCTGCATGGTGATATGTAGTGGTATATCAGGCTGCTTGGTGATATATAGTGGTATATCAGGCTGTATGGTGATATATAGTGGTATATCAGGCTGCATGGTGATATATAGTGGTAATTCAGGCTGCATGGTGATATATAGTGGTATATCAGGCTGTATGGTGATATATAGTGGTATATCAGGCTGCATGGTGATATATAGTGGTATATCAGGCTGCATGGTGATATATAGTGGTATATCAGGCTGCATGGTGATATATAGTGGTATATCAGGCTGTACGGTGATATATAGTGGTATATCAGGCTGCATGGTGATATATAGTGGTATATCAGGCTGCATGGTGATATATAGTGGTATATCAGGCTGTATGGTGATATATAGTGGTATATCAGGCTGCATGGTGATATATAGTGGTATATCAGGCTGTATGGTGATATATAGTGGTATATCAGGCTGCCTTGTGATATATAGTGGTATATCAGGCTGTATGGTGATATATAGTGGTATATCAGGCTGCAAGGTGATATATAGTGGTATATCAGGCTACATGGTGATATATAGTGGTATATCAGGCTACATGGTGATATATAGTGGTATATCAGGCTGCATGGTGATATATAGTGGTATATCAGGCTGCATGGTGATATATAGTGGTATATCGGGCTGCATGGTGATATATAGTGGTATATCAGGCTGCATGGTGGTATATAGTGGTATATCGGGCTGCATGGTGATATATAGTGGTATATCAGGCTGTATGGTGATATATAGTGGTATATCAGGCTGCATGGTGGTATATAGTGGTATAAGATAAGATAAGATAAGATTTCGTTCGGAATTTTAACCCCGGAGGGTTAGCCACCCAGGATAACCCAAGAAAGTCAGTGCGTCATCGAGGACTGTCTAACTTATTTCCATTGGGGTCCTTAATCTTGTCCCCCAGGATGCCACCCACACCAGTCGACTAACACCCAGGTACCTATTTACTGCTAGGTGAACAGGACAACAGGTGTAAGGAAACGTGTCGAAATGTTTCCACCCGCCGGGAATCAAACCCGGGCCCTCCGTGTGTGAAGCGGGAGCTTTAGCCACCAGGCCAACAGGCTGTATGGTGATATATAGTGGTATATCAGGCTGCATGGTGATATATAGTGGTATATCAGGCTGTATGGTGATATATAGTGGTATATCAGGCTGCATGGTGATATATAGTGGTATATCAGGCTGTATGGTGATATATAGTGGTATATCAGGCTGCATGGTGATATATAGTGGTATATCAGGCTGTATGGTGATATATAGTGCTATATCAGGCTACATGGTGATATATAGTGGTATATCAGGCTGCATGGTGATATATAGTGGTATATCAGGCTGCATGGTGATATATAGTGGTATATCAGGCTGCATGGTGATATATAGTGGTATATCATGCTGCATGGTGATATATAGTGTTATATCAGGCTGCATGGTGATATATAGTGGTATATCAGGCTGCATGGTGATATATAGTGGTATATCAGGCTGCATGGTGATATATAGTGGTATATCAGGCTGCATGGTGATATATAGTGGTATATCAGGCTGCATGGTGATATATAGTGGTATATCAGGCTGTATGGTGATATATAGTGGTATATCAGGCTGCATGGTGATGTATAGTGGTATATCAAGCTGCATGGTGATATATAGTGGTATATCAGGCTGCATGGTGATATATAGTGGTATATCAGGCTGCATGATGATATATAGTGGTGTATCAGGCTGCATGGTGATATATAGTGGTATATCAAGCTGTATGGTGATATATAGTGGTATATCAGGCTGCATGGTGATATATAGTGGTATGTCAGGCTGTATGGTGATATATAGTGGTATATCAGGCTGTATGGTGATATATAGTGGTATATCAGGCTGTATGGTGATATATAGTGGTATATCAGGCTGCATGGTGATATATAGTGGTATATCAGGCTGCTTGGTGATATATAGTGATATATCAGGCTGTATGGTGATATATAGTGGTATATCAGGCTGCATGGTGATATATAGTGGTAATTCAGGCTGCATGGTGATATATATTGGTACATCAGGCTGTATGGTGATATATAGTGGTATATCAGGCTGCATGGTGATATAGTGGTATATCAGGCTGCATGGTGATATATAGTGGTATATCAGGCTGCATGGTGATATATAGTGGTATATCAGGCTGTATGGTGATATATAGTGGTATATCAGGCTGCATGGTGATATATAGTGGTATATCAGGCTGCATGGTGATATATAGTGGTATATCAGGCTGTATGGTGATATATAGTGGTATATCAGGCTGCATGGTGATATATAGTGATATATCAGGCTGTATGGTGATATATAGTGGTATATCAGGCTGCATGGTGATATATAGTGGTATATCAGGCTGTATGGTGATATATAGTGGTATATCAGGCTGCAAGGTGATATATAGTGGTATATCAGGCTGCTTGGTGATATATAGTGGTATATCAGGCTGCAAGGTGATATATAGTGGTATATCAGGCTGCATGGTGATATATAGTGGTATATCAGGCTACATGGTGATATATAGTGGTATATCAGGCTGCATGGTGATATATAGTGGTATATCAGGCTGCATGGTGATATATAGTGGTATATCGGGCTGCATGGTGATATATAGTGGTATATCAGGCTGCATGGTGGTATATAGTGGTATATCGGGCTGCATGGTGATATATAGTGGTATATCAGGCTGTATGGTGATATATAGTGGTATATCAGGCTGCATGGTGGTATATAGTGGTATAAGATAAGATAAGATAAGATTTCGTTCGGAATTTTAACCCCGGAGGGTTAGCCACCCAGGATAACCCAAGAAAGTCAGTGCGTCATCGAGGACTGTCTAACTTATTTCCATTGTGGTCCTTAATCTTGTCCCCCAGGATGCCACCCACACCAGTCGACTAACACCCAGTTACCTATTTGCTGCTAGGTGAACAGGACAACAGGTGTAAGGAAACGTGTCGAAATGTTTCCACCCGCCGGGAATCAAACCCGGGCCCTCTGTGTGTGAAGCGGGAGCTTTAGCCACCATGCCACCAGGCTGTATGGTGATATATAGTGGTATATCAGGCTGCATGGTGATATATAGTGGTATATCAGGCTGTATGGTGATATATAGTGGTATATCAGGCTGCATGGTGATATATAGTGGTATATCAGGCTGCATGGTGATATATAGTGGTATATCAGGCTGTATGATGATATATAGTGGTATATCATGCTGCATGGTGATATATAGTGGTATATCATGCTGCATGGTGATATATAGTGGTATATCAGGCTGCATGGTGATATATAGTGGTATATCAGGCTGCATGGTGATATATAGTGGTATATCAGGCTGTATGGTGATATATAGTGGTATATCAGGCTGCATGGTGATATATAGTGGTATATCAGGCTGCATGGTGATATATAGTGGTATATCAGGCTGCATGGTGATATATAGTGGTATATCAGGCTGCATGGTGATATACAGTGGTATATCAGGCTGTATGGTGATATATAGTGGTATATCAGGCTGCATGGTGATATATAGTGGTATATTAGGCTGCATGATGATATATAGTGGTATATCAGGCTGCATGGTGATATATAGTGGTATATCAGGCTGTATGGTGATATATAGTGGTATATCAGGCTGCATGGTGATATATAGTGGTATATCAGGCTGCATTGTGATACATAGTGGTATATCAGGCTGCATGGTGATATATAGTGGTATATCAGGCTGTATGGTGATATATAGTGGTATATCAGGCTGCATGGTGATATATAGTGGTATATCAGGCTGCAAGGTGATATATAGTGGTATATCAGGCTGCATGGTGATATATAGTGGTATATCAGGCTGCATGATGATATATAGTGGTATATCAGGCTGTATGGTGATATATAGAGGTATATCAGGCTGCATGGTGATATATAGTGGTATATCAGGCTGTATGGTGATATATAGTGGTATATCAGGCTGTATGGTGATATATAGTGGTATATCAGGCTTCATGGTGATATATAGTGGTATATCAGGCTGTATGGTGATATATAGTGGTATATCTGGCTGTATGGTGATATATAGTGGTATATCAGGCTGCATGGTGATATATAGTGGTACATCAGGCTGCATGGTGATATATAGTGGTATATCAGGCTGTATGGTGATATATAGTGGTATATCAGGCTGTATGGTGATATATAGTGGTATATCAGGCTGCATGGTGATATATAGTGGTACATCAGGCTGCATGGTGATATATAGTGGTATATCAGGCTGCATGGTGATATATAGTGGTATATCAGGCTGTATGGTGATATATAGTGGTATATCAGGCTGCATGGTGATATATAGTGGTATATCAGGCTGCATGGTGATATATAGTGGTATATCAGGCTGCATGGTGATATATAGTGGTATATCAGGCTGTATGGTGATATATAGTGGTATATCAGGCTGTATGGTGATATATAGTGGTATATCAGGCTGCATGGTGATATATAGTGGTATATCAGGCTGTATGGTGATATATAGTGGTATATCAGGCTGCATGGTGATATATAGTGGTATATCAGGCTGTATGGTGATATATAGTGGTATATCAGGCTGCATGGTGATATATAGTGGTATATCAGGCTGCCTGGTGATATATAGTGGTATATCATGCTGCATGGTGATATATAGTGGTATATCAGGCTGCATGGTGATATATAGTGGTATATCAGGCTGTATGGTGATATATAGTGGTATATCAGGCTGCATGGTGATATATAGTGGTATATCAGGCTGCATGGTGATATATAGTGGTATATCAGGCTGCATGGTGATATATAGTGGTATATCAGGCGGCATGGTGATATATAGTGGTATATCAGGCTGTATGGTGATATATAGTGGTATATCAGGCTGTATGGTGATATATAGTGGTATATCAGGCTGTATGGTGATATATAGTGGTATATCAGGCTGCCTGGGATATGTTAATGACTGGAGCTGTGCACTATCACCCAACACACTTTTTGCTTATGCTGGGGAGCCAGCGTTTTTTTATTATATTCACGCAGAAGTGGTAAATCTGTGAGGGTCTTATGACATCTGGGGAAATAATGGGTTAATCAGGTATAGTGTGAGGTTGGGATGGGTCTCTGTAATCCCTTGGATCAGGAGATTTCAGCCAATATAAGGGAGATTTCTTTTTTTGCCGTGATCTCAGAGCTCAAGAAATGTTGATCTCTGGTCCACAACCATCCTGCTCAGCTGGCGGACGTTTGATGCACTCATCTCTCACCACCGTTAATATCACAGTCATTTTCTTGCTATCCTTGAAATATTTCAGTTAACGTTTCTTGGTTCTATGTGTGATGTTTGTTGTGATAACATTGCCGAATGGGGCTAAATAGCCCTTGCTAAAAGAGAGGATATAGTGCGAGAAGTTAGACAGGAATTCCCGGCAGCGATAGATTTGATGAGCTGGAGGGCAGCATTCATCAGTGTAGCGGCAGACAGCGCGTGGGTGGGTGTTAGTGCCTCTCCTCCCGCTGCCATGCTCTCTATTCCAGTTTAAACCTCAAAGATCAACTTCACCCGTCAGGATTTATCATCCACCTCACAACCTCATCTCTCTTCTCAACCTCAACATCTTCCCGCCAGAAACTTTTACCACTTGTGTTACCAACATATAATGAACAAGGTGAGTATATATGATCTTATTATTAGTTGGTCCCAGACCAAGTTAAGACCTTATGAAGGAAATATTGTATTGTGATTGTTGGTATTACAGTGATTGTTGTGGTGATTGTTGTGGTGATTGTTGTAGTGATTGTTGTGGTGATTGTTGTAGTGATTGTTGTGGTGATTGTTGTAGTGATTGTTGTACTGATTGTTGTAGTGATTGTTGTAGTGATTGTGGTGGGTGATTGTTGTGGTGATTGTTGTAGTGATTGTTGTAGTAATTGTTGTGGTTGTGGTGATTGTTGTAGTGATTGTTGTACTGATTGTTGTAGTGATTGTGGTGGGTGATTGTTGTGGTGATTGTTGTAGTGATTGTTGTAGTAATTGTTGTGGTTGTGGTGATTGTTGTAGTGATTGTTGTACTGATTGTTGTAGTGATTGTGGTGGGTGATTGTTGTGGTGATTGTTGTAGTGATTGTTGTAGTAATTGTTGTGGTTGTGGTGATTGTTGTAGTGATTGTTGTACTGATTGTTGTAGTGATTGTGGTGGGTGATTGTTGTGGTGATTGTTGTAGTGATTGTTGTAGTAATTGTTGTGGTTGTGGTGATTGTTGTAGTGATTGTTGTACTGATTGTTGTAGTGATTGTGGTGGGTGATTGTTGTAGTGATTGTGGTGGGTGATTGTTGTAGTGATTGTTGTAGCGATTGTTGTAGTGATTGTTGTAGTGATTGTTGTAGTGATTGTGGTGGGTGATTGTTGTAGTGATTGTTGTAGTGATTGTTGTAGTGATTGTTGTAGTGATTGTTGTGGTGATTGTTGTAGTGATTGTGGTGGGTGATTGTTGTAGTGATTGTTGTAGTGATTGTTGTAGTGATTGTAGCGATTGTTGTAGTGATTGTAGCGATTGTTGTAGTGATTGTTGTGGTGATTGTTGTAGTGATTGTAGCGATTGTTGTAGTGATTGTTGTACTGATTGTTGTAGTGATTGTGGTGGGTGATTGTTGTGGTGATTGTTGTAGTGATTGTTGTAGTGATTGTGGTGGGTGATTGTTGTAGTGATTGTTGTAGTGATTGTTGTAGTGATTGTTGTAGTGATTGTTGTAGAGATTGTGGTGGGTGATTGTTGTAGAGATTGTGGTGGGTGATTGTTGTAGTGATTGTGATGGGTGATTGTTGTAGTGATTGTGATGGGTGATTGTTGTAGTGATTGTTGTACTGATTGTTGTAGTGATTGTTGTAGTGATTGTTGTACTGATTGTTGTAGAGATTGTGGTGGGTGATTGTTGTGATTGTTGTAGTGATTGTTGTAGCGATTGTTGTAGTGATTGTTGTAGCGATTGTTGTAGCGATTGTTGTAGTGATTGTTGTAGCGATTGTTGTAGTGATTGTTGTAGTGATTGTTGTAGCGATTGTTGTAGTGATTGTTGTAGTGATTGTTGTAGTGATTGTTGTAGCGATTGTTGTAGAGATTGTGGTTGGTGATTGTGGTTAGTGATTGTGATGGGTGATTGTTGTAGTGATTGTTGTAGTGATTGTTGGTATTAAAGTGATTGTGATGGGTGATTGTTGTAGTGATTGTTGTAGTGATTGTAGCGATTGTTGTACTGATTGTTGTAGAGATTGTGGTGGGTGATTGTTGTAGTGATTGTTGTAGCTATTGTAGTGATTGTTGTAGCTATTATGGTGATTGTTGTAGCTATTATGGTGATTGTTGTAGCTATTGTAGTGATTGTTGTAGCTATTATGGTGATTGTTGTAGCTATTATGGTGATTGTTGTAGCTATTGTAGTGATTGTTGTACTGATTGTTGTAGAGATTGTGGTGGGTGATTGTTGTAGTGATTGTTGTACTGATTGTTGTAGCGATTGTTGTAGTGATTGTTGTAGTGATTGTTGTAGAGATTGTGGTGGGTGATTGTTGTAGTGATTGTGATGAGTGTGGTGAGTGATTGTGGTGGGTGATTGTAGTGATTGATGGGTGATTGTTGTGGTGATTGTAGTTATTATTGGGTGATTGTCGTGGTGATTGTTGTGAATGTTGTGATTGTTGCAGTGATTGTTGTAGTGAACGTTGTGATTGTTGTGGCGATTGTTGCAGTGATTGTTGTAGTGATTGTTGTGGTGAATGTTGTAGTGATTGGTGGGTGATTGTTGTAGTGATTGTTGTGGTGATTGTTGTTGTGGTTGTAGTGATTGTTATTGTGATTGTTGTGATTGTTGTAGTGATTGTTGTGGTGATTGTTGTTTGGTGGGTGATTGTTGTGGTGTATCGATTGTGATGAAGTGAATGGTGGGTGATTGTTGTAGTGATTGTTGCAGTGATTGTTGTGATGTGATTGTAGTGATTGGTGAGTGATTGTTGTGATGGTTGTAGTGATTGGTGAGTGATTGTTGTAGTGATTGATGTGATTGTTGTGATTGTTGTGACTGCTGGGTGATTGTTGTGATTGTTGCGGTGATTGTTGTGATTTTTGTAGTGATTATTGTGATTGTTGTAGTGATTGATGTGTAATTGTGATTGTGGTGATTGTAGTGATGTTATTGCAGTGATTGGTGGGTGATTGTTGTAGTGATTGTTGTGGTGATTGTTGTAGTGATTGGTGGGTGATGTAGTGATTGGTGATGTAATGATTGTTGTAGTGATTGATGGGTAATTATCGTAGTGATTGTTGGGTGATTGTTGTAGTTATTGTTGTAGTGATTGGAGGGTGATTGTTATGGTGATTGTTGTAGTGATTGTTGTGGTGATTGTTGAAGTGATTCTTGTGATGGGTGATTTTAGTAGTTGGTTGGTGATTGTTGTGATTGTGATTGTTGTAGTGATTGGTGAGTGATTGCTGTAGTGATTGTTGTAATGATTGCTGTAGTGATTGGTGAGTGATTACTGTAGTGATTGTTGAAATGATTGTAGTGATTGGAGGGTGATTGTTGTAGTGATTAATGGGTGATTGTTGTAGTGATTAGTGGGTGATTGTTGTAGCGATTGGTGGGTGATTGTTGTGATTGTTTTAGTGATTGGTGGGTGATTGTTGTAGTGATTGGTGGATGATTGTTGTGGTGATTGTTGTAGTGATTGCGATTGTTGTAGCGATTGTAGTTATTGGTGGGTGATTTTTGTAGTGATTGTGGTGGTGATTGTTGTAGTGATTGTGGTGGGTGATTGTTGTGATTGTGGTGGCGATTGTTGTAGTAATTGTGCTGATTGTTGCAGTGATTGTGATGATTATTGTAGTGATTGTTGTGATTGTGGAGGTGATTGTTGCAGTGATTGTGATGAGTTATTGTTGTAATTGTGGTGATGGGTGATTGTTCTAGTGATTGTGGTGTGTGGTGATTGTGGTGGTGATTTAGTGATATGTAGTGATTTTGGTGGGTGATTCTTGTAGTGATTGTGATTGGTGATTGTTGTAATGATTGTGGTGGTGATTGTTGTAGTGATTGTGGTGATTGTGATTGTGGTGGGCGATTGTTGTAATGGGTGATTGTTGTAGTTGTGGTGATTGTGGTTACCTGGAGGTTACTTGGAGGTTATTCCGGGGATCAACGCCCCCGCGGCCCGGTCCATGACCAGGCCTCCCGATGGATCAGGGCCTGATCAACTAGGCTGTTACTGCTGGCCGCACGCAGTCCAACGTACGAGCCACAGCCCGGCTGATCCGGCACTGACTTTAGGTATCTGTCCAGCTCTCTCTTGAAGGCAGCCAGGGGTTTATTGGCAATTCCCCTAATGCTTGATGGGAGGCTGTTGAACAGTTTTGGGCCCCGGACACTTATGGTGTTTTCTCTTAGTGTACCAATGGCGCCCCTACTTTTTATTGGCGGCATTTTGCATCGCCTGCCCAGTATTTTACTTTCGTAGGGAGTGATTTCTGTGTGCAGATTTGGGACCATTCCTTCCAAGATTTTCCAAGTGTAGATTATGATATATCTCTCCCTCCTGCATTCCAACGAGTACAAGTCAAGTGCTTCCAAGCGTTCCCAGTAGTTAAGGTGCTTGACAGAACTTATACGTGCAGTAAAGGATCTCTGTACACTCTCTAGATCTGCGATTTCACCTGCTTTGAATGGAGATGTTAATGTACAGCAGTATTCCAGCCTAGAGAGAACAAGTGATTTGAAAAGGATCATCATGGGCTTGGCATCTCTCGTTTTGAAAGTTCTCATTATGGGTGAGTGTTGTGATTGTGGTGATTGTTGTAGTGATTGTGGTGATGGGTGATTGTTTTTGTGTTTGTGGTGATTGTTGTAGTGATTGTGATGGGATTTTTGTAGTGATTGTTGTAGTGATTGTAATGGCGATTATTGCAGTGATTTTGGTGGGTGATTGTCGTAGTGATTGCGGTGGGCGATTGTTGTAGTGATTGTGATGGGTGATTATAGTGGTGCTGTAGTCATTCTGGTGTGATTTTTTTAGTGATAGTTGTGGTGATTGTGATTGTGGTGGTGTTTGTTGCAGTTGTGATGGGCGATTGTTGTAGTAATTGTGATTGTGGTGATGTAGGGATGGGTGATTGTTGCAGTGATTGTGGTGGTGATTGTTTTAGTGATTGTGGTGATTGTTGTAGTGATTGTGGTGTGTGATTGTTGTAGTGATTGTGGTGATGGGTGATTATTGTAGTGATTGTGGTGGTGATTGTTGTAGTGATTGTGGAGATTGTTAGTGATTGTGGTGGGCGATTGTTGTGATTGTGGCGATGGGTGATTGTTGAAATGATTGTGGTGATGGGTGATTGTTGTAGTGATAGTGATTGTGGTGGGCAATTGTAGTGATTGTGGTGATTGTTTTAGTGATTGTGGTGGTGATTGTTATTGTGGTGGGAGATTGTTGTGGTGATTGTTATTGTGGTGGGTGATTGTTGTAGGGATTGTTGTGATGGTTGTAGTGATTGTAGTGATTGTGGTGATTGTTGCAGTGATATTGATGGGTGATTGTAGTGATTGTGATGGGTGATTGCAGTGGTGGGGGTGAGTGTTGTGATTTTGGTAGTGATTGTTGTAGTGATTGTGGTGGGTGATAGTGATTGTTGTAGTGATTGTGGTGGGTGTTGTAGTGATTGTGCTGGGTGATTGTGATTGTGCTGCGTGATTGTAGTGATTGTGGTTGGTGACATGATTGTTGTGGTTGTTGTGATTGCTGTAGTGAATGTGGTGGGTGATTGTTATAGTGATTGCTGATTTTTCTCGGTGATTGTAGTGATTGTTGGGCGATTGTTTTAGTTATTGTGCTGGGTGATTGTTGTAGTATTTGTGGTGGGTGATTGTTGTAGTGATTGCACTTGGTAATTGTGATTGTGCTGGGTGATTGTTGTAATGATTGTTCTGGGTGATTGTTGCGATTGTGATGGGTGATTGTTGTAGTGATTGTGGTGGGTGATTGTGTGGGGTGATTGCTGTGATTGTGCTGGGTGATGTGATTGTGGTGATTGTGATTGTAGTTGTGGTTGTGATGTAGTAATTGTGGGTGATGTGATTTTGCTGGGTAATTGTGATTGTGCTGGGTGATTGTTGTAGTGATTGTGGTGGGTGATGTGATTGTGCTGGGTGATTGTGATTGTGCTGGGTGATGTGATTGTGGCGGAGGGTGATTGTGGTGGTGGTGGGTGATTGTAGTTTTTTGGTGGTACTGAGTGATTGTAGTGATTGTGGTGGTACTGGGTGATTGTGGTAGTGGTGAGTGATTGTAGTGAATGTTGTGGTACTGTGTGAGTGTGATTGTACTGGATGTTTGTGGTGGTACAGGGTGATTGTGGTACTGATTGTGGTAGTGGGTGATTGTGGTGGTACTGATTGTGGTAGTGGGTGATTGTGGTGGTACTGGGTGGTTTTGGTACTGAGTGATTGTGTTGTTACTGAGTGATTCTTGTACTGATTGATTGTGGTAGTGGGGGATTGGTGTTGGTACTGATTGTGGTAGTGGGTGATTGTGGTGGTACTGGGTGATTGTGGCACTGAGTGATTGTGGTAGTGGGTGATTGTGGTGGTACTAAGTGATTTTGGTAGTGGGTGAGTGCTGTGGTGATGGGTGATTATGGTGGTAGCGGGTGATTGTGGTAGTGGTGGGTGATTGGGGTAGGGGGAGATTGTGGTGGGTAATTGTGGTGGTAGTGGGTGATTGTGGTGGTGAGTGATTGTGGTGATAGTGGATGATTCTGGTGGTGGGTTATTGTGGTAGTTGATTGTGGTGGTAGTGAATGCGGTAGTGGGTGATGGTGAGTGTTGTGGTAATGGGTGATTGCGGTGGTGTGTGATTTGGTAGTATTGGGTGATTGTGGTGGCAGTATTGGATGATTGTGTTGGAAGTGGGTGATTGTGGTGGATGAGTGATTGTGGTGATGTAGTGGGTGGTAGTGGTGTTTGTGGTGGTGGTGATTGTTGTAGTGGGTGGTAGTGGTGTTTGTGGTGGGTGATTGTGGTTAGTCATTGTGGTGATAATGGGTGATTGTGGTAGCGAGTGATTGTGGTAGCGAGTGATTGTGGTAGTGGGTGATTGGGGTGGTGGTGAGTGTGGTAGTGGGTGAGATGGTGGTGATTCTGGTGGTGTGTGGGTGATTGTGCTGGTGATTGGTGGTGGTGGGTGATTGTGGTGGAAGTGGGTGATTGTGGTGGTGACTGCTGTAGTGGGTGATTGTGGTTGTAGTGGTGGGTGATTATGGTGGTGAATCATTGTGGTGATAATCTGTGATTATGGTGGTAGCGGGTGATTGTGGTGGTACTGGGTGATTGTGGTGGTAGTGGGTTATTGTGGTTGTGGTGATTGTGGTGGTGGGTGATTGTGGGAGTGATTGTGGTAGTGGTGACTGTGGTGGTGGTGAGTGGTAGTGGTGATTGATTGTGGTAGTTGGTGATTGTGATGGTAGTGGGTGATTGTGGTGGTAGTGATTGTGGTGGTGGTAATGAGTGCGGTGGTAGTGGGTGAGTGTTGTGGTGTATGATTGTGATGGTAGCGGGTGATTGTTATGGCAGTGATTGTGGTGGTGTGTGATTGGTGTTTTGGTGGGTGATTTTGGTGGTAGTGGATGATTGTGGTGTAATAGGCGATTGTGGTGGTAGTGGGTGGTTGTAATGAATGATTGTGGTAGCGAGTGATGGTGGTAGTGGGTGATTGTTGTAATGGATGATTGTGGTAGTGAGTGATGGTGGTGGTAGTGGGTGATTATGGTGGTGGTGGGGATTATGGTGTTGATAGCGGATGAATGTGGTGGTAGTGGATGATTGTGGAACGATTGTGGTGGTGGTAGTGGATGATTGTGGCAGTGGTGGGTTATTGTTGTGGTCATGTGTGATTGTGGGGGTAGTTATGGATGATTGTGATATTGGTAGTGGGTGATTGTGGTGGTAGTGGGTGATTATTATCGGTAGTGGACGATTGTGATAATGTCGTAGTGGATTATTGTAATGTTGGTAGAAGTCTGTGGTATCGGTAGTTGGGATTGTGGTAGTTGATGATTGTGGTATTGGTAGTGGGTAACTGTGGTCTTTATAGGAGACTGTGATACTGGTAGTGGTTGATTGTGATTGTAGTGGGTAATTATGGTGATGGTGACTGCAGTAGATGATTGTGTTATAGCTTGTGATTGTTAGGTGATTTTGGTGGTAGGTAATTGTGGTAGTTATGGTGGTTGCAGTGATGGTATGTGATTGCAGTGAATGGTAGGTGATTATCGCAATAACTGGTGATTCGCGATTGTGATTGGTGATTGTTATGGTAGATGAATATAGTGGTGGCAGTAGAGCGATTTTCGTGGTTGCGGTGTGTGGTGATAGCGGTTGATTGTTAAATTGATGTGACTGCAGTAGTGGGTGATTGTAGTAAACGATTGTGATGGTCGTTGACTATGAAGGTGCTTTTCCCACCTGGAGGGTGTTCTGGGGGTCAACGCCCCAGCGCTTCGCAGAGGATCAGGGAACGCAATCCAATATACAATCCACAGCCCGGATGGTCAGGTACTGTCTTTAAGACAGCCAGGGGTCTATTGCTAATCCCTTTTGTGTATGCTTGTAGGCAGTTGAACAGTCTTGGACCCCTGACGCTTAGTGTGTTCTCTCACAGTACTCATGGCGTCCCTATTATTCACTGGGAGGAGGTTGCGCCTGCCGAGTCTTTTGCTTTTCTAGAGAGTAATTTCTGTGTGCAGATTTTGGACTAGTCCTTCTAGGATTTTCCAGGAGTAAACTATGATGTATCTTGCCTTCGTTCAAAGATGTACAGGTCAAGGGACTTCAAATGGTCCCAATTGTTGAGGCCTTTGATATGCACATGTAGTGAAAGTTCTCTGTATATTCTTCAGATCTATACTTTCTCCTGCCTTGATAGAGGCTGTTAGTGTACAGTAGTATTCCAGCCTAGAGAGAACAAGTGACTTAAAGATCATCATTGGTTTGCATCCCTTGCATTGAAGGTTCTCATTATGTGATCCTTGAACGTGAGATTCTCTGACATTATCACTCCCAGGTCTTTCATATTAGTTTTCTGCTCTTTTGTGTGGTTATAATTTGCTTTATATTTTGATCTAACATTTATTTCCTTAGGGTTTCTGTAGTGAATAAGGGAGTCATTGAAATTTGCACTCACTGATCTTCGCATTGTTTCTATGGACCATTGGAAGACTTTGTTTATATCCGCTTGGCACTATCCAGTTTCAGTGGATGACGCTGTCATGCAAATTCCGGTACCAGCAGTTACGAGGAAGAAGAAAAGGCTGGATGTGAGTGACTGTACCTTGAGGAACAGAGGTTCTCATTGCACTTCTCTCTAACTTAACTCTGCTTGCTATTACTCTGTGTTTTGTTGGTTAGAATATTGAAGATTCATCTGCCCACTTTCCCCGTTATTCCTTTATCACATTTTTGTGTGTTATTACATCATAATTACACTTGAAGGATTTTGCAGTCTGTGTATACCATATATGAATTCTGTTTGCCCTCCAGTGCATCCACATCTCTCCTAGTGGTTCAGTAATTGTAAGAGAGAGCGTCCTGTGCTTAATTGTCCACTTATTGAGGAATACAGAGACAGACAGTATAATAACCTATGTGACATGTCAAGATATCTTATTAATGAAAATAAGATACCAGATATACTAAGCAAATTTCCTAAATTTGCTTGTAACAGATAAGTGAACTATAGATATGTAGATATAAATCCATATGTATTCCTGTTAACCCTTTGGGGCCTAGTTCCTAGGCCTTTTGTGTATCCATATGCTCTCGCGCTACCGTCCACAGGATGGATATGCTCTCGCGCTACCGTCCACAGGATGGATATGGGCGGCACAATAAACTAGCCACTTCGGTGGCAAAATCTAAAATCTAAATCTGCTCTAAACCAATGCTGCCCAGGGTTGTGCAGTTGTTAGGTATCCAAGTGGTTGGCGATCTTGCTTCTTAAAAACCTTTCGAAGTTTTATGTGGAATGGGGCAATATCCATTGTTTTTAGTGACTGTGGGATGGCTCCCATGCCTAGGCTCGATTTCCATAGTATATTTAAGGCACGTGAAAGGGGTTTTTGGAGTTCTTACAGGCTAAGAGTTGTAATAAAGTTGGTAGAATTACCGACAATATGTAAAGTAAATGGCTTGATAAAGCTCCTGGAGAGAGAAACGTTGCCACAATAAATGTCACATTAGTTGCACTTGTGTCCTTTTACTTTACAGGCTAAGAGTTGTTATTCTACCTGAGTTCATTTTAAAACCCACCCCTGTCTAAAGCATACTGCCACCCCCTAGGACGCGACGCACAACAGCCGGTACCTACTTACAGCTAGGTGAACAGGGGCAGCAGGTGTAAGCATGCCCAACATTTCCACCCAGCAGGGGATCAAACCAGCCAAGCCAGGAGTCTGGGACTGGTGTGCATGAGCTTGTCGTTAATTCCCCTCAAGGAAGGTTCCTTGACACTGGGGAGGGGCTCTTGATTTAGGGAATTGGATCTGTGCTTCAGTTCCCTGAATTGAGCCTGAATGCCTTCCAATCCCCCCATCCCACGTGTGCTGTATAATCCTTACGGGTTTAGTGCTGCCCCATAATAATAATTGTCGTTAATTGCGTTTTCAAAGTAGAGTAAGTAAGTAAGTAAGTAAGTAAGTAAATTTATTCAGGTATACACAGTACAGTTACATAGAATTATCATACATAGCAGCATATGTGTAGAGAACCTGGGATAACCCAAAAAAGTCAGACAGAGTGACTTATGTCAGATTTTCTGGAGATTTTAAGAAAAAATGAATCTCGCTCATAAATTTACACAGAATGTCGATCCTTAGTCTAGTTAGCGACATACTGAGTCATACTGGGACTTCAGTATCTCACTCATTTCTCATCACCCCTCAAGGGAGGTTCCTTGACGCTGATGAGGGGCTCTTGATCTAGGGAATTGGATCTCTGCTCCGGTTCCCTGAATTGAGCCTGAATACCTTCCATCCCTCCCCTCTCACGTGCACTGTATAATCCTACAAGTTTAGCGCTCCCCAGTGATTATAATAATTTACGGTCATCAGTGGAGGTGCCATCTCATTCAAGCGAGGGGCCCAATACTGGACGTGGCGGGATGAAATATTTTGGATTTCTTTCAATTTTATTTATTGATCGAAGTTTTTTCTGTGTTTCCTGCATCCTGTATGATTCAGTTAACTTGATTTAGATAATTTTTTTTTCTTTAGCCAGGGTCTAGCCCCTTTGAGAAGCTCTGGGATTCTTCGTCTTTTCCTGTACTGGGAACACCTCTCTTTCTCTCTAGTTTACATCTCTTTTTTTTCTCATGGGGAATGTGTCTTGAGCATATTTCATAAGAACATAAGAAAGAAGGAACATTGCAACAGGCCTACTGTCCCATGTGGAGCAGGTCCATGTCCCCCCGCTCCCCCGGATTAGCCCAATGACCCACCAAGTCTAGTCACTTCCACTTAAGGAAAGAGCATAACATTAGACATAGTAGCACAAGCTAGTCAGGTCTAACTCACACCCACCCACACCCACTGGTCCAGCTCTGTGTTATTTAAGATATCTTTCCAGCGTATTTTATTAAGGACATGGTAATTTGAGCTCAATGTTCTTGTTATTTAAGTTGAATTTAAGAACATAAGAACGAAGGAACACTGCAGAAGGCCTACTGGCCCATGTGAGGCAGGTCCAAGTCTCCTACCGGCTTAAGCCAATGCACCCAACCTAGTCAGGTCAGGTCACATTGACTTAAGGGAGGAACACGGCAACCGACCTGGTAGCACAAGCTAATCAGGTCCAACTCACACCCACCCACATCCACTCATGTATTTATCCAACCTATTTTTAAAGCTACACAACGTTCTGGCCTCTATAACGGTACTTGGGAGTTTGTTCCACTCATCCACAACTCTATTACCAAACCAGTACTTTCCTATATCCTTCCTGAATCTGAATTTTTCCAACTTAAAACCATTGCTGCGAGTCCTGTCTAGGCTAGATATTTTCAGCACACTATTTACGTCCCCTTTATTTATTCCTGTCTTCTATTTATACACCTCAATCATATCCCCCCTAATTCTACGTCTTTCTAGAGAGTGCAGATTCAGGGCCCTTAGTCTATCCTCATAGGGAAGGTTTCTGATACATGGGATCAACTTTGTCATCCTTCTTTGTACATATTCCAGAGCATTTATATCCATTCTGTAATACGGTGACCAAAACTGTGCAGCATAATCTAAATGAGGCCTAACCAAGGATGTATAGAGTTGAAGAACAACCTGAGGACTCCTATTATTTATGCTTCTTGATATGAAGCCAAGGATTCTATTAGCTTTATTGCGAACACTTATGCACTGTTGTCTTGGTTTCAGATTACTGCTAACCAGAACTCCTAAATCTTTTTCGCAATCCGTAATATTAAGATCTACATTATTTAGTTTATATGTGGCATGGTTATTGTCCTGTCCAACATTTAGAACTTTGCATTTGTCTATATTAAACTGCATCTGCCACTTCTCCGACCACTGCATCAGTCTATTCAAATCTTCCTGGAGTGCTCTAATGTCCTCGTCAGAATGAATTCGACGGCCTATTTTGGTGTCATCGGCAAACTTGCCGATGTCGCTCTTTATGCCCTCATCTATGTCGTTTATGTAGATTGTGAACAGCAGGGGGCCCAACACCGACCCCTGTGGAACACCGCTCGTGACGCTTCCCCACTCTGATTTCTCCCCATTTATGCAAACTCTCTGCTGCCTATTTGCCAATTTGGTGAAGGCTCCTTCATAATAAATAATTTTGCTGGTCAGGACCCCTGTGCATACAAGTCTGAAGTTCAATTGAGATGTGTTACGAATGAATGTTCTTTGATTCAGCTATATTTCGTACCAGTCCAAGACTCTTGGAACTCCGTCTTCATCAAGAACTGCAAGGAACATCTTTTGCATGCCTTAAATTTTCTATGGAGAAGGGGCCTAGACACGGGTCATTGCAGCCAATAAGAAAATATATAGTCCCACTCCACAAAGGTAGCAGTAAAGCATTTGCAAAGAATTACAGTCTGATAACACTAGAGTCCCATATCATAAAAATATTTGAAAGGGTTCTAAGAAGCAAGATCACCAACCAGCTGGAAATGCAACAGTTGGACAACTCGGGGTAACGTGGGTTAAGAGCAGGTCGCTCCTTCTCACAACTACTGGACCACTATGACATGGGCTGGGTTGCACTGAAGGACAAACAAAACGCAGATGCAGTATTCACGAACTTTGTGAAAGCGTTCGACAAGTATGATCATGATGTAATAGCACACAAAATACATAAAGAAATAACAGGAAAAGTGTGTAAATGGATCATTAACTTCCTAACCAACAGACATGAGTTATAGTAAACAGAAATGTCAGAGGCGGCTCCAGTGGAAAGGTCTGTTCCACAAGATAAAGTATTCACTCCCATCATTTATCTTATCCTCATATCAGAGGATATAAGCCTCAGCACCATGTCTTTTTTTGCTGACTATATCAGTGGAGATGTCATGTCTGAGGGCAATGTGTGGTGTGAATATAATGCATAGAATCCGTAGTTTGTAGATTAAGAAGAGGTGTGGGATTACCAAAACTATTATCCAGAGGGCTGAGGAAGGGTTATTGAGACGGTTTGGACATGTAGAGAGGATGGAACGAAATAGAATGACTTCAAGAGTATACAGAACTGTAGTGGAGGGGAGGCAGGGTAGGGGTCAGCCTAGGAAAGGTTGGAGGGAGGGGGTAAAGGAGGTTTTGTGTGCTAGGGGCTTGGACTTCCAGCAACTGTGCTTGAGCGTGTTAGACAGGAGGGAATGGAGACAAATGGTTTTATGACTTGACGTGCTGTTTTAGTGTTAGCGAGGTAACAGATAAGAAGGGATTCAGGGAAACCTGCAGGCTGGACTAGAGTCCTGGAGATGGGAAGTACAGCGTCTGCACTCTGAAGGAGGGGTGTTAATGTTGCAGTTTTATAACTGTAGTGTAAAGCATCCGTCTAGAAGACAGTGATGGAGTGAATCATTATGAAAGTATTCTTTTTTTGGGCCACCCTGAATTGGTGGGAAACAGCCGATGTGTTAATAAATGTACCAGAATTTACATGACAGTGTCATCCACTGAGGACACTACAAATCTCCAAGTGGACATTAACCAAGTCTTCAAATGAGCCTCAAAAAACAATATGAAGCTAAATAAGAAAATTTTCAATTACTCTGCTATGGAAAACTCAAGGAACTGAAAACTGGATCAAAGTATAAATCAAATTGGGGGTGATAATGTCAGAGAATCTCACTTCCCAAGATCACAACAATGTCTACATCTAGGAAAATGATGTAATGGATAATAATCCTTCAAAACTAGAGATGCAAAGCCAATGATGATTCTCTTAATTAATATCAGTTGTTCTTTGTAGACTGGAGTATTGCTGTACACTAACGATCCCCCTTTCAAGACAGGCAAAATTGCAGACCTGGAAAATATACAGAGAACTTTCATGGCACATATAAGTGCAATAAAGCACCTCAATTACTGGGAATGGTTGAAATTCCTTGACTTGTACTCCTTGGAATGCAGGCGAGAAAGATGCATCATAATTTACTCCTTGAAAATTCTAGAGGGGTTAGATCTAAATCTGCTCACAGAAATCACTCCCTACAAAAGCAAAAGATGGCAGGCAGTGGAACGTTCCCAATGATAAGCAGGGATGCCATGAGCACACTAAGATATAATAAAATAAGCATCAGGGGGCCAAGACTGTTCAACTGCTTCCTAACATATCTAAGAGGGATTACCAATAGACCCTCTAGCTGTCTTCAAGAAGGAGCAAGACAGATACTTAAAACAGTACCTAACCAGCTGGGTTGTAGTTCATATGTTGGACTGACTGTGGCCAGAAGTAACAGCCTGGTTCATCAGTCACTGATTCACCGTGAGGCCTGGTCGTGGACTGGGTCTCAGGGGCATTGATCCCTTTGAACACCCTCTTGGGATGAAGTTATACCTGGTGTTCAGTGTGCCATAAATTCCGCTTACAATGTTTCTATAGGTGACACTCCACATTATGCATTGTATGGTGTAGATAAACGTTTGCCTTATGAGTTGTTATATTCTAGCCCAAAACTAAATTACAACCCTGATGATTTCATAACTCGTACCAGCTTATCTCAAAGTTTTTTTTAGAAGAATACGTGAAACACTTCATAAATCAATAGCAGAATTTATGAGAGTCGCAAACACTCGAGCAAAGTCGACCAGTATTAAAGTAGGTTTGAGAGTTATGCTGACTAACTTTAACAAAACATCTGCAATGCCAAAGCTTGATCAGAAGTTTGTTGGTCCTTATCGAGTAGTTGAACATATCACTGGCAATAAGTATAAGGTTAGAAAAATTAGTACTGGTCAGTATAAAGAATCGCATTTAGATCATATGAAGTTAGTATGTGATGATAATAATGTTCCAACCCAGACTAATGTGACAGACTCTGACAATCCTCCTGATCCTGTACTCTCTACCTCTGATACTCAGTCAGACGATCAACCTGAATGTCATTATTCCCTACGTACATGAAAGGTATAGAGAAATCCTCAAGTATCATTTGTAACTATCAATTCAGATCTGCCTCAACCACAGCATGAGTTAGCCAGTGCAACAGAGTTTGATCCTCCCAGAGATGACACCCATTCTGCATAAGTAAATCTCACCCTAGCAGAGTTGGGGTTAAATGTAAATAACCTGTATAGATGAATATTATAGTTTACAATATATTTCTATTGTCTGCTTCAATATGAACTTATTTATGTTCTAGATTTTTTTTTTTCGTGTTCGTGTTCTCTCCGAATTCTGAGATTTAACAGTCTAGATTTGAGTGCACCAAGTCTGCCTTTTCTGTTAGACACTTCTTTGTTTGTACATAGCCTTCCTCAGAATCTGTAGATCACATGAATACAGATCGATCGCTCATTTTTTTTTTTTATCATTTCTTATGTGTAATCCCAATTTTGAGTCTCATTCTATGAATTGTACGAAGGGAACAAAAGGCCATACAGGATATTGCAAGAAACCCAAAATATTTCTATTCCTATGCAAAATCCAAGTTAAGAACTACCTGTATAATTGGTTCACTACTGAAAGGAGACTCGTATACTGACGATGAACAGGAAATGAGTGAAATCTTAAAAGAACAGTATGAGTCGGTGTTCAGCAACCCACTAAATGACAGCAAGGTAGAAAATGAAGAAATATTTTTCACTCCAGAAGAAGGCCGCACAGACCAACTAACTGACATTAGTACAAATCCCATAGATTTCGAAAAGAAATGGAAAACATGCCCACTCACTCAGCACCTGGACCAGATTCATGGAATGTTCTGTTTATAAAGAAGTGCAAAGTACCACTAGCACGAGCCCTCAGTATTCTTCAGAGAAAGAGCTTAGATCTAGGTGAAATACCGGAGGCCTTAAAAAATGCAGACATAACTCCTTTGCACAAGGGAGGCAGTAGAGCACTAGCTAAAAATTACAGACCAGTAGCCCTAACCTCTCACATCATAAAAATCTTCGAAAGAGTGATGAGACGGCAGGTTACAAATTTTATGGAGCACCACAACCAATATAACCCGAACCAGTATGGTTTTAGAGCAGGACGATGATGTCTGTCACAGCTGCTGAACCATTATGACAGAATTACGGAGGCACTGGAAGATGACCAAAACGCAGATGTGATTTACAGAGATTTTGCAAAGGTGTTTGACAAATGCGATCATGGAGTGATAGCGCACAAAATGAAGGCCATGGGCATTACAGGGAAGGTAGGCAGATGGATTTTCTGTTTCCTAACACACAGAACACAAAAAGTAGTAGTGAACAGGGCAAGATCCAGCATCAGCGAGGTCAAAAGCTCAGTGCCCCAAGGCACTGTCCTGGCACCTCTGCTGTTCCTCATCCTCATAGCAGACAGACAAAAACACCTGGCGCACTTTTGTATCATCATTTGCAGATGACACTAAAATAAGCATGAAAGTCAGTACGGCAGAGGACACTGAAAAAGTACAGGAAGACATAAACAGGGTTTTCCAGTGGGCAGTGGAGAACAACATGACGTTCAGTGGTGATAAGTTCCAGCTGCTTAGGTATGGAAAGAATGAAGAACTCAAAAGGAGCACTATATACAAAACTCAAGAGGGTCACCAAATAGAACGTAAGGAACACATAAAAAACCTAGGAATAACAAGAAGGAGGGGTGTTAATGTTGCAGTTTAAAAACTGTAGTGTAAAGCACCCTTCTGGCAAGACAGTGATGGAGTGAATGATGAAAGTTTTTCTTTTTCGGGCCACCCTGCCTTGGTGGGAATCTGCCAGTGTGTTAATAAAAATAAAAAAAACAAGACAAAGATCACAGCCAGGAAGATGACGGGGTGGGTATTGAGAACTTTCAAAAAAAAGGGAAATAATGCCGATGGTGACACTCTTCAAATCGCTAGTGCTCCCTCACTTAGAATATTGCACAGTGTTGACGGCCCCGTTCAGGGCAGGAGAAATATCGGAGCTGGAACAAATACAGAGATCGTTTATGGCTCAAATTGAGCCAGTAAAGCATCTAAACTACTGGGAACGCCTGCAAGTCTTGAACATGTACTCATTGGAGCGGAGGAGAGAGAGGTACATGATAATATTTACCTGGAAAGTACTCGAGGGTCTGGTCCCAAATCTGCACACTGTCATAACAACATACTGGAGCGAGAGATGTGGGAGGAAGTGCAAAATAAGCCCAGTGAAAACCAGGGGTGCGGTGGGCACAATCAGGAAACGCTGTATTAAAATCCGTGGTCCCAGATTATTCAACATCTTACCAGAAAATGGCAGAAACACTGCTGGAACAAGTGTTGAAGCCTTCAAGAGGAAACTAGACAAGTATCTTCACCAGGTGCCAGATCAACCAGGCTGTGATGGATATGTGGGGCAGCGGGCCTCCAGCAGCAACAGCCTGGTTGACCAGGCGAGCACCAGACGAGCCTGGCCCATGGCCGGGCTCAGAGAGTAGATATACTCTCGAAATTCTTCAAAGGTATATAAAGGTATGACGTGTGTAGTTCATGTGTTGGACTGACTGTGGCCGGAAGTAACAGCCTGGTTGATCAGGCACTGATCCACCGTGAGGCCTGGTCGTGGACCGGATCTCGGGGGCATTGACCCCTTTGAACACCCTCCAGGTACACATCACTGTTTCCTGGCTTAAGGTGGATTTGTTGCAGAGATTCAGTAGCTCATGTATGAGAATTTTCCTGTGAGGTGCCTCCTGGGGCTTATCTCAGCTGTAACATTATCTCAGCTGTAACATTATCTCAGCTGTAACATTATCTCAGCTGTAACATTATCTCAGCTGTAACATTATCTCAGCTGTAACATTATCTCAGCTGTAACATTATCTCAGCTGTAACATTATCTCAGCTGTAACATTATCTCAGCTGTAACATTATCTCAGCTGTAACATTATCTCAGCTGTAACATTATCTCAGCTGTAACATTATCTCAGCTGTAACATTATCTCAGCTGTAACATTATCTCAGCTGTAACATTATCTCAGCTGTAACATTATTTACAATATTCTTCCATTTAATTCTTAAATTGGCGTCGCCCATCAACAAAATATTTGCAGCTGGGGTTGGAAAATTTTGACTCACGAAATCGTAATGACTCTCTGACCGCGGGTTCAATCCCGGCCGAGGTATGGTTTGGAAGATTTTCTAGACAGTAGTCAATTATCAATAGGTATTTCTTTAATTGTTGAGAAGTTGCATCTGGTGGCTTGTATACGAGCACAATGGCGAGGTTTTGGTTCTCAGTCTTTACTACCAAAATTTTGACTATATAATTTGTATTTAGTAATGCTAAACAAATAAGTGACTTTGTGACATATAGGACAGCCATCCCTCCCTTGTTGCTTATACCTTCTGTTGCATCTAATTAAGGTGTATGATGCGATCTATATTTCGTTGTCAAAGCAATTTTAAGTGTAGGTCTCTGTGAAAGCCACAAACATTGCATTTGATTCTGTGGCGAGTGTGCTGATGAAAGGTATTTTGTTGTTTGATGGCTTTATAATATAACCCTGTATATTTGCAAATACAAAGAATGTTTGTTGGGGGCTTTATTAGTTGGCACTAATATCTGGTGTTCTGGTATGGAGGCCACTGACTGTGCTTCCACTTTAGCAAATCTTCGAGGTGGTGCAGTATTGTCACTGTGTCTGACTTTTTTGGGTTATCCCAGGTTCTCTACACATATGCTGCTATGTATGATAATTCTATGTAACTGTATTTGTGTATACCTGAATAAACTTACTTACTTACTTACTTACTTACTATTCCTGCCAATTTGTTTGTCTTCCTGGCACTTAAGACTATCTTTATATTCAGTGGTTGTAACTACCATGATTTATTTCCCAAGGTTTGTGGGATCTCTATCTTCTGGTCTCTTACAAATGGTGTGAAGGTCAGTTTATGTTGTAACATTGTGTTTCATGATCTGATGAATAACACATTTCAGGGTGAAAAAGATTACAGGAAGAGAATGACTCCTTTGATGATGATGATGTCACAACATTTTCATGGATGATCAAAATTGCACATCCCATTTGTTTTTCCGGATATATATATGCCTTCATATACCCCAAGCACAGAAGCTGTGTAAATGTGTTTTCTGTTGCCTAGGATTTGTTAGGACTGGGCTCCCTACTGGTGCAGTTTGTCTATCTGGTGGCAAATGATTCTGATTATGATAGTGCTGGTGATTTTAAATGACTGTAGCAGTGGGTGATTGTACTACTAATGTTATTTAAGATATCCTCCCAACATGTTTCACTTAAGACATGGTTCACCTGGTTCCAGTTGATGTTCTATGGTGACATGTTTCACTTAAGACATGGTTCACCTGGTTCCAGTTGGTGTTCTATGGTGAAGACATCTTCTCAGCTACGTGCATTTTGCTGATCAGGACACCTGTGCATGTAAGTCTGAACTTCAATTAGATTGTGATCACAAATAATTGTTTTTGATATTGTTATGTCTCTTACCAGGTCCTCATTTTTTGTGAGGATAAGGTCAAGTGTGTTTTCCAGTCTTGTTGGCTCAACTATCTGCTGACTTAAGGTGTGTTTATCACAGAGATTTAGTAGCTTATGTGTGTGACCTTTCATCTGCACTGTCTCCAGGGGTTGTTTAGTGGTCCCTAGCAGAGTCTGGACTGGCACTAAGGCTAGGGGCTGAGTCTGAGTCAGCACCAGCTCTGTGGGCAGTAGTGTTAGGACTGGGGGATGGGTAAACTGACATTTTTGTTTCCTGTGGGTTTTTTCAGTGAGTGACTATATAGTTTAAAGTCATATGTTGTGGTATGAGCATTCTGCATTTTTTGGTTCATTCCTCCTATCTCTTGCTCCCATGTTTTATATATCTTTGGCAGACTGTCCAAGAGTTCATCTTCATTTTCCTCCTTAGTACCTTTCTGATACCTGCCCAGAGTTTTGTATCTTTATTGCACAACCAGAAGCACCTTGCTAGTTCAAGGTCATTTTTTGAGGCAGTATTTATTCCTGCACAGGAGATATGATGCTTGGAAAAGCACAGGTTGCATGTGATCCTGGATTTCCTTCTAAGGATTTTTTTTACATGTCCCACACAGGTATGTTGAACTAACATCCTGCCTGTATCCTACTTCACTCTGTATACCACAAAAACAATACTTATTTCCATGTTACCTTCTCTGCACTGGTGACAGTAATATGTGAGATGTATATATGGAAACCGAGGCTTGCAGGATGTGGGTAGTGGGTGAATTTTGGGGGGTAGGGGGTGGCTATATTATGGCATTTAATTTTGCCTTCACTATAACGTTCCATATTCATTCCTCACTGATAACTCATATATATTTTAATTTACTGATCTTACTGAGTTTCTTAAACTGATCTAGATTGGGTTATTGTGGTATATGGTGTCGACTCACGAAATCGTAATGACACGATTGCAAACAAACCATACCACGGGTGGGGTTAGAACCCGCGATCAGAGAGTCGTAAAACTCCAGACCGATGCTCTAACCACTGGACCAGCTAGCCACAATAAGATTCATCCAACTAGGTATATTTCTCCACCATAGGAAGGTTAGCATAGGCACCACTATGTCCACAATTACAAGTTTTTACAGACTAATCTCCCACCAGCGTGGCTGTGACTAGCTCTAGCTCTAGTCCCCTCAAAGCCGTCATCATGTAGCCAGCTGGCCCAGCGGCTAACGCATCGGTCTGGAGTTTACGACTCTCTGATCGCGGGTTTTAACCCCACCCGTGGCATAGTTTGTATATGGTGTTATATGGTTGTATATGATAGGCCTGTGTGGTTACCTGGTAACACTGCCAGACTTACGGCTGTAACACCACCACGTTGACTAGGTAATAAAATATACCAGGATGTATAAACTATCCTTCACTTTTAACTCGTAATTTGAGCTGAGGCTAAATTGTGTAATGATAGAGTGGGAAGCAAATTAAGTCTAGCTTGACGCTAATGACTTAATTAACGTGGCGCTCTAAATGGTAGTAATGTAATTTAACAGCTAATAATATAGCGAAGTTACTTTACTACAAGTGACAGTTAATGTGATGGTATATAGCAGTGTAGTAATGTAACAGGTTACTTTATTACAGATATTACGTAAAGTAACTTTATTTCGTAGCCTAATGTAACTGCTAATATTAGTGTCAGTGACAAAGTAATGTCTTACAACGAAACGTTTCGGCTTCGTAGCAGACTTCTTCAGTTAAAGAGGTAGCTTCGATATGGGGCACAGTGGAAGTGTTGTATATGGGTCAAAATCCTGCTTACTGCAAGCTTTTGTACCCTCTTCACCAGGTGCCAGATCAACCAGGCTGTGGGCTTCCAACAGCAACAGCTTGGTTGATCAGGAAAGCACCAGACGAGCCTCGCCGGGCTCCAGTAGTAGTAGGACTCTCGAAATTCATCTAAGGTATATTAAAGGCGTCTCTCATAACGCTATGCACAAAAGGCTTAGAAATTATTCGAAAGAATTTTTTTAGGCCTAACGTCTAAAAATTCTGGATATAAAGCCTAAAAGTTGCTGTGGGTTGTAGATTTCTACACGTGTTTAGCAGCGACAATTCTAGGTTATCAGACCCCAGGGGACCAACTTCTAATACCACAGGGGACTAGCTTCCCATGCCACTGGGGACTAGCTCCTCAGACCCCAGACGACTAGCTTGTCAGACCCCAGGGGACTACCTTCTCATATCACAAGACATTAGGTTCTCAGACCCCAGGGGACTAGGTTCTCACACTTCAGAGCGTCTGGATAATAGTTAAGAGTCCAGCGTAGTCGTGGCAGGTGGTCAGTGGGATTCTTAGATGGTAGTTGAGGCAGGTGGTCAGTGGGGTTGTTAGATGGTAGTTGAGGCAGGTGGTCAGTGAGATTCTTAGATGGTAGTTGAGGCAGGTGGTCAGTGAGGTTGTTAGATGGTAGTTGAGGCAGGTGGTCAGTGGGATTCTTAGATGGTAGTTGAGGCATGTGGTCAGTGGGATTCTTAGATGGTAGTTGAGGCAGGTGGTGAGTGGGGTTGTTAGATGGTAGTTGAGGCAGGTGGTCAGTGGGGTTCTTAGATGGTAGTTGAGGCAGGTGGTCAGTGGGATTCTTAGATGGTAGTTGAGGCACGTGGTCAGTGGGATTCTTAGATGGTAGTTGAGGCAGGTGGTCAGTGGGGTTGTTAGATGGTAGTTGAGGCAGGTGGTCAGCGGGATTCTTAGGTGGTAGTTGAGGCAGGTGGTCAGTGGGATTTTTAGATGGTAGTTGAGGCAGGTGGTCAGTGGGGTTGTTAGATGGTAGTTGAGGCAGGTGGTCAGTGGGATTCTTAGATGGTAGTTCACGCAGGTGGTCAGTGGGGTTGTTAGATGGTAGTTAAGGCAGGTGGTTAGTGGGATTCTTAGATGGTAGTTGAGGCAGGTGGTCTGTGGGATTCTTAGATGGTATTTGAGGAAGGTGGTTAGAGGGATTGTTAGATTGTAGTTGAGGCAGGTGGTCAGTGGAATTGTTAGATGGTAGTTGAGGTAGGTGGTCTGTGGGATTCCTAGATGGTAGTTGAGGCAGGTGGTCAGTGGGATTGTTAGATGGTAGTTGAGCCAGGTGGTTAGTGGGATTGTTAGATGGTAGTTGAGGCAAGTGGTTAGTGGGATTGTTAGATGGTAGTTAAGGCAGGTGGTTAGTGGGATTGTTAGATGGTAGGTGAGGCAGGTGGTCAGTGGGATTGTAAGATGGTAGTTGAGGCAGGTGGTCAGTGGGATTCTTAGACGGTAGTTCAGGCAGGTGGTTAATGGGATTGTTAGATGGAAGTTAAGGCAGGTGGTTAGTGGGATTCTTAGATTGTAATTGACGCAGGTGGTCTGTGGGATTCTTAGCTGGTAGTTGAGGCAGGTGATCAGTGGGATTGTTAGATGGTAGTTGAGGCAGGTGGTTAGTGGGATTCTTAGATAGTAGTTGAGGTAGCTGGTCTGTGGGATTCTTAGATGGTAGTTGAGGCAGGTGGTTAGTGGGAGTGTTTGATGGTAGTTGAGGCAGGTGGCCAGTGGAATTGCTAGATGGTAGTTGAGGCAGATGGTTAGTGGGACTCTTAGATGGAAAACGAAGCAGGTGGTCTGTGGGATTCTTAGATGGTAGTTCAGGCAGGTGGTCAGTGGGATTCTTAGATTGTAGTTGAGGCAAGTGGTCAGTGGGATTGTTAGATGGTAGTTGAGGCAGGTGGTCAGTGGGGTTGTTAAATAGTTGAGGCAAGTGGTCAGTGGGATTCTTAGAAGGTAGTTGAGGCAGGTGGTCAGTGGGGTTGTTAGATGATAGTTGAGGCACGTGGTTGGTGGGATTCTTAGATGGTAGTTGAGGAAGGTGGTCAGTGAAATCGTTAGACGGTAGTTGAGGCAGGTGGTTAGTGGGATTCTTACATGGTAGTTGAGGCAGCTGGTCAGTGGAATTGTTAGATGGTAGTTGAGGTAGGTGGTCAGTGGAATTATTAGATGGTAGTTGAGGCAGATGGTTATTGGGATTCTTAGATGGAAGGTGAGGCAGGTGGTCTGTGGAATTCTTAGATATAATTTCAGGCAGGTGGTCTGTGGGATTGTTAGATGGTAGAGTGAGGTGGTTAGTGGGATTGTTAGATGGTAGTTGAGGCAGGTGGTAAGTGGGATTGTTAGATGATAGTTGAAGCAGGTGGTTAGTGGGATTCTTAGATGGTAGTTGAGGCAAGTGGTCTGTGGGATTCTTAGATGGTAGTTGAGGCAGGTGGTCAGTGGGATTCTTAGACGGCTGTTGATGCAGGTGGTTAGTGGGATTGTTAGATGGTAGTTGAGGCAGGTGGTTAGTGGGATTCTTCGATGTTAGTTGAGGCAGGTGGATAGTGGGATTGTTAGATGGTAGTTGAGGAAGGTGGTCTGTGGGATTCTTAGATGGTAGTTGAGGCAGGTGGTCTGTGGGATTCTTAGATGGTAGTTGAGACAGGTGGTTAGTTGGATTCTTAGATGGTAGTTGAGGAAGGTGGTTAGTGGGATTGTTAGATGGTAGTTGAGGCAGGTGGGTAGTGGGATTCTTATATGGTAGTTGAGGCATGTGGTTACTGGGATTCATAGATGGTAGTTGAGGCAGGTGGTCAGTGGGATTCTTAGACTGTAATTGAGGCAGGTGGTTAGTGAGATTGTTAGATGGTAGTTGAGGCAGGTGGTTTACCTGGAGTTTACCTGGAGAGAGTTCCGGGGGTCAACGCCCCCGCGGCCCGGTCTGTGACCAGGCCTCCTGGTGGATCAGAGCCTGATCAACCAGGCTGTTGCTGCTGGCTGCACGCAAACCAACGTACGAGCCACAGCCTGGCTGATCCGGAACTGACTTTAGGTGCTTGTCCAGTGCCAGCTTGAAGACTGCCAGGGGTCTGTTGGTAATCCCCCTTATGTGTGCTGGGAGGCAGTTGAACAGTCTCGGGCCCCTGACACTTATTGTATGGTCTCTTAACGTGCTAGTGACACCCCTGCTTTTCATTGGGGGGATGGTGCATCGTCTGCCAAGTCTTTTGCTTTCGTAGTGAGTGATTCTCGTGTGCAAGTTCGGTACTAGTCCCTCTAGGATTTTCCAGGTGTATATAATCATGTATCTCTCCCTCCTGCGTTCCAGGGAATACAGGTTTAGGAACCTCAAGCGCTCCCAATAATTGAGGTGTTTTATCTCCGTTATGCGCGCCGTGAAAGTTCTCTGTACATTTTCTAGGTCGGCAATTTCACCTGCCTTGAAAGGTGCTGTTAGTGTGCAGCAATATTCCAGCCTAGATAGAACAAGTGACCTGAAGAGTGTCATCATGGGCTTGGCCTCCCTAGTTTTGAAGGTTCTCATTATCCATCCTGTCATTTTTCTAGCAGATGCGATTGATACAATGTTATGGTCCTTGAAGGTGAGATCCTCCGACATGATCACTCTCAGGTCTTTGACGTTGGTGTTTCGCCCTATTTTGTGGCCAGAATTTGTTTTGTACTCTGATGAAGATTTAATTTCCTCATGTTTACCATATCTGAGTAATTGAAATTTCTCATCGTTGAACTTCATATTGTTTTCTGCAGCCCACTGAAAGATTTGGTTGATGTCCGCCTGGAGCCTTGCAGTGTCTGCAATGGAAGACACTGTCATGCAGATTCGGGTGTCATCTGCAAAGGAAGACACGGTGCTGTGGCTGACATCCTTGTCTATGTCGGATATGAGGATGAGGAACAAGATGGGAGCTAGTACTGTGCCTTGTGGAACAGAGCTTTTCACCGTAGCTGCCTCGGACTTTACTCTGTTGACGACTACTCTCTGTGTTCTGTTAGTGAGGAAATTATAGATCCATCGACCGACTTTTCCTGTTATTCCTTTAGCACGCATTTTGTGCGCTATTACGCCATGGTCACACTTGTCGAAGGCTTTTGCAAAGTCTGTATATATTACATCTGCATTCTTTTTGTCTTCTAGTGCATTTAGGACCTTGTCGTAGTGATCCAATAGTTGAGACAGACAAGAGCGACCTGTTCTAAACCCATGTTGCCCTGGGTTGTGTAACTGATGGGTTTCTAGATGGGTGGTGATCTTGCTTCTTAGGACCCTTTCAAAGATTTTTATGATATGGGATGTTAGTGCTATTGGTCTGTAGTTCTTTGCTGTTGCTTTACTGCCCCCTTTGTGGAGTGGGGCTATGTCTGTTGTTTTTAGTAACTGTGGGACGACCCCCGTGTCCATGCTCCCTCTCCATAGGATGGAAAAGGCTCGTGATAGGGGCTTCTTGCAGTTCTTGATGAACACAGAGTTCCATGAGTCTGGCCCTGGGGCAGAGTGCATGGGCATGTCATTTATCGCCTGTTCGAAGTCATTTGGCGTCAGGATAACATCGGATAGGCTTGTGTTCATCAAATTTTGTGGCTCTCTCATAAAAAATTCATTTTGATCTTCGACTCTCAGTCTGGTTAGTGGCTTGCTAAAAACTGAGTCATATTGGGACTTGAGTAGTTCACTCATTTCCTTGCTGTCATCCGTGTAGGACCCATCTGGTTGAAGTAGGGGCCCAATACTGGACGTTGTTCTCGATTTTGATTTGGCATAGGAGAAGAAATACTTTGGGTTTCTTTCGATTTCATTTATGGCTTTTAGTTCTTCCCGCGATTCCTGACTCCTAAAGGATTCTTTTAGCTTAAGTTCGATGCTTGCTATTTCTCTGACCAGTGTCTCCCTACGCATTTCAGATATATTGACCTCTTTTAGCCGCTCTGTTATTCTTTTCCGTCGCCTGTAAAGAGAGCGCCTGTCTCTTTCTATTTTACATCTACTCCTCCTTTTTCTTAGAGGAATAAGCCTTGTGCATACATCGAGTGCTACCGAGTTAATCTGTTCTAGGCATAAGTTTGGGTCTGTGCTGCTTAGTATATCTTCCCAGCTTATATCGGTTAGGACTTGGTTTACTTGGTCCCACTTTATGTTTTTGTTATTGAAGTTGAATTTGGTGAATGCTCCCTCGTGACTAGTCTCATTTTGTCGGTCTGGGGCTCCTCGCATACATGTCTGAACCTCAATTATGTTGTGATCTGAGTATATTGTTTTTGATATGGTGACATTTCTTATCAGATCATCATTGTTAGTGAAGATGAGGTCTAGTGTATTCTCCAGTCTAGTAGGCTCTATTATTTGCTGGTTTAAATTGAATTTTGTGCAGAGATTTAAAAGCTCGCGTGAGTGTGAGTTTTCATCAGAGCTGCCTCCTGGTGTTATTACTGTGGAATTGTTAGATGGTAGTTGAGGCATGTGGACAGTGGGATTCTTAGATGGTAGTTGAGGCAGGTGGTCAGTTGGATTGTCAGATGGTAGTTCAGGCAGGTGGTTAGTGGGATTGTTAGATGGTAGTTGAGGCAGGTGGGTAGTGGGATTCTTAGATGGTAGCTGAGGCAGGTGGTTAGTGGGATTCATAGATGGTAGTTGAGGCAGGTGGTCATTCGGACTCTTAGACGGTAGTTGAGGCAGGTGGTTAGTGGGATTGTTAGATGGTAGTTGAGGCAGGTGGTCAGTGGGATTCTTAGATGGTAGTTGAGGCAGGTGGTCAGTGGAATTGTTAGATGGTAGTTGAGGCAGCTGGTCAGTGGAATTGTTAGATGGTAGTTGACGCAGGTGGTTAGTGGGATTCCTAGATGGTAGTTGTGGCAGGTGGTTAGTGGGTGGTCCTTGAAAATGTTAGGGGTGATGGTCTGCAGGGCTGTTGTGTTGAGGGCGATGGTCTGCAGGGCTTTAGTGTTAGTTGAGGCTGATGGTCTGCAGGGCTTTAGTGTTAGTTGAGGCTGATGGTCTGCAGGGCTGTTGTGTTAGTTGAGGCTGATGGTCTGCAGGGCTGTTGTGTTAGTTGAGGCTGATGGTCTGCAGGGCTGTTGTGTTAGTTGAGGGTGATGGTCTGCACGGCTGTTGTGTTAGTTGAGGCTGATGGTCTGCAGGGCTGTTGTGTTAGTTGAGGCTGATGGTCTGCAGGGCTGTTGTGTTAGTTGAGGCTGATGGTCTGCAGGGCTGTTGTGTTAGTTGAGGGTGATGGTCTGCAGGGCTGTTGTGTTAGTTGAGAGTGATGATCTGCAGGGCTGTTGTGTTGAGGGTGATGGTCTGCAGGGCTGTTGTGTTAGTTGAGGCTGATGATCTGCAGGGCTGTTGTGTTAGTTGAGGGTGATGGTCTGCAGGGCTGTTGTGTTAGTTGAGGCTGATGGTCTGCAGGGCTGTTGTGTTAGTTGAGGCTGATGATCTGCAGGGCTGTTGTGTTAGTTGAGGCTGATGGTCTGCAGGGCTGTTGTGTTAGTTGAGGCTGATGGTCTGCAGGGCTGTTGTGTTAGTTGAGGCTGATGATCTGCAGGGCTGTTGTGTTAGTTGAGGCTGATGGTGTGCAGGGCTGTTGTGTTAGTTAAGGCTGATGGTCTGCAGGGCTGTTGTGTTAGTTGAGGCTGATGGTCTGCAGGGCTGTTGTGTTAGTTGAGGCTGATGGTCTGCAGGGCTGTTGTGTTAGTTGAGGCTGATGGTCTGCAGGGCTGTTGTGTTAGTTGAGGCTGATGGTCTGCAGGGCTGTTGTGTTAGTTGAGGCTGATGATCTGCAGGGCTGTTGTGTTAGTTGAGGCTGATGATCTGCAGGGCTGTTGTGTTAGTTGAGGCTGATGGTCTGCAGGGCTGTTGTGTTAGTTGAGGCTGATGGTCTGCAGGGCTGTTGTGTTAGTTGAGGCTGATGGTCTGCAGGGCTGTTGTGTTAGTTGAGGCTGATGGTCTGCAGGGCTGTTGTGTTAGTTGAGGGTGATGGTCTGCAGGGCTGTTGTCTTAGTTGAGGGTGATGGTCTGCAGGGCTGTTGTGTTAGTTGAGGGTGATGGTCTGCAGGGCTGTTGTGTTAGTTGAGGGTGATGGTCTGCAGGGCTGTTGTGTTAGTTGAGGGTGATGGTCTGCAGGGCTGTTGTCTTAGTTGAGGCTGATGATCTGCAGGGCTGTTGTGGTAGTTGAGAGTGATGATCTGCAGGGCTTTAGTGTTGAGAGTGATGATCTGCAGGGCTGTTGTGTTAGTTGAGGCTGATGGTCTGCAGGGCTGTTGTGTTAGATGGTAGTTTCTGGTAAGACATGAATATGAGAGTGAAGGTGCTAGAGAGAGTGAGCATGGGGTTGATGGACACATACTGAAGCTTGGTGAGAGTGAAGGTGCTAGAGAGAGTGAGCATGGGGTTGATGGACACATACTGAAGCTTGGTGAGAGTGAAGGTGCTAGAGAGAGTGAGCATGGGGTTGATGGACACATACTGAAGCTTGGTGAGAGTGAAGGTGGTAGAGAGAGTGAGCATGGGGTTGATGGACACATACTGAAGCTTGGTGAGAGTGAAGGTGGTAGAGAGAGTGAGCATGGGGTTGATGGACACATACTGAAGCTTGGTGAGAGTGAAGGTGCTAGAGAGAGTGAGTATGGGGTTGATGGACACATACTGAAGCTTGGTGAGAGTGAAGGTGCTAGAGAGAGTGAGCATGGGGTTGATGGACACATACTGAAGCTTGGTGAGAGTGAAGGTGCTAGAGAGAGTGAGTATGGGGTTGATGGACACATACTGAAGCTTGGTGAGAGTGAAGGTGCTAGAGAGAGTGAGCATGGGGTTGATGGACACGTACTGAAGCTTGGTGAGAGTGAAGGTGGTAGAGAGAGTGAGCATGGGGTTGATGGACACGTACTGAAGCTTGGTGAGAGTGAAGGTGCTAGAGAGAGTGAGCATGGGGTTGATGGACACGTACTGAAGCTTGGTGAGAGTGAAGGTGCTAGAGAGAGTGAGCATGGGGTTGATGGACACATACTGAAGCTTGGTGAGAGTGAAGGTGCTAGAGAGAGTGAGCATGGGGTTGATGGACACATACTGAAGCTTGGTGAGAGTGAAGGTGCTAGAGAGAGTGAGCATGGGGTTGATGGACACGTACTGAAGCTTGGTGAGAGTGAAGGTGCTAGAGAGAGTGAGCATGGGGTTGTTGGACACATACTGAAGCTTGGAAACTGAGAGGACTCTGAGTGGTCAGAATTTACCAGGTAGGAAGGTCGAGGATGCTCGCCAGAATAAAATTTTGTTAAGCTATATAATTATAGTGTGAATATAGAGGGGAGAGGGACATAATATAGAGGGGAGAGAGACATAATATAGAGGAGAGAGAGACATAATATAGAGGGGAGAGGAACATAATATAGAGGGGAGAGGAACATAATATAGAGGGGAGAGGAACATAATATACAGGGGAGAGGAACATAATATAGAGGGGAGAGGAACATAATATAGAGGGGAGAGAGACATAATATAGAGGGGAGAGAGACATAATATAGAGGGGAGAGAGACATAATATAGAGGGGAGAGAGACATAATATAGAGGGGAGAGAGACATAATATAGAGGAGAGAGAGACATAATATAGAGGGGAGAGAGACATAATATAGAGGGGAGAGGAACATAATATAGAGGAGAGAGAGACATAATATAGAGGGGAGAGGAACATAATATAGAGGGGAGAGAGACATAATATAGAGGGGAGAGGAACATAATATAGAGGGGAGAGGAACATAATATAGAGGGGAGAGAGACATAATATAGAGGGGAGAGGAACATAATATAGAGGGGAGAGGAACATAATATAGAGGGGAGAGGAACATAATATAGAGGGGAGAGGGACATAATATAGAGGGGAGAGAGACATAATATAGAGGGGAGAGGAACATAATATAGAGGGGAGAGGAACATAATATAGAGGGGAGAGAGACATAATATAGAGGGGAGAGAGACATAATATAGAGGGGAGAGGAACATAATATAGAGGGGACAGGAACATAATATAGAGGGGAGAGAGACATAATATAGAGGGGAGAGAGACATAATATAGAGGGGAGAGGAACATAATATAGAGGGGAGAGGAACATAATATAGAGGGGAGAGAGACATAATATAGAGGGGAGAGAGACATAATATAGAGGGGAGAGGAACATAATATAGAGGGGAGAGGAACATAATATAGAGGGGAGAGAGACATAATATAGAGGGGAGAGGAACATAATATAGAGGGGAGAGGAACATAATATAGAGGGGAGAGAGACATAATATAGAGGGGAGAGAGACATAATATAGAGGGGAGAGGAACATAATATAGAGGGGAGAGGAACATAATATAGAGGGGAGAGATACATAATATAGAGGGGAGAGAGACATAATATAGAGGGGAGAGGAACATAATATAGAGGGGAGAGGAACATAATATAGAGGGGAGAGAGACATAATATAGAGGGGAGAGAGACATAATATAGAGGGGAGAGGAACATAATATAGAGGGGAGAGGAACATAATATAGAGGGGAGAGGGACATAATATAGAGGGGAGAGGAACATAATATAGAGGGGAGAGGAACATAATATAGAGGGGAGAGGGACATAATATAGAGGGGAGAGAGACATAATATAGAGGGGAGAGAGACATAATATAGAGGGGAGAGGAACATAATATAGAGGGGAGAGAGACATAATATAGAGGGGAGAGAGACATAATATAGAGGGGAGAGGAACATAATATAGAGGGGAGAGAGACATAATATAGAGGGGAGAGAGACATAATATAGAGGAGAGAGAGACATAATATAGAGGGGAGAGAGACATAATATAGAGGGGAGAGGAACATAATATAGAGGGGAGAGAGACATAATATAGAGGGGACAGGAACATAATATAGAGGGGAGAGAGACATAATATAGAGGGGAGAGAGACATAATATAGAGGGGAGAGGAACATAATATAGAGGGGACAGGAACATAATATAGAGGGGACAGGAACATAATATAGAGGGGAGAGGGACATAATATAGAGGGGAGAGAGACATAATATAGAGGGGAGAGGAACATAATATAGAGGGGACAGGAACATAATATAGAGGGGAGAGAGACATAATATAGAGGGGAGAGAGACATAATATAGAGGAGAGAGAGACATAATATAGAGGGGAGAGGAACATAATATAGAGGGGACAGGAACATAATATAGAGGGGAGAGAGACATAATATAGAGGGGACAGGAACATAATATAGAGGGGACAGGAACATAATATAGAGGGGAGAGAGACATAATATAGAGGGGAGAGAGACATAATATAGAGGGGAGAGAGACATAATATAGAGGGGAGAGGAACATAATATAGAGGGGAGAGGAACATAATATAGAGGGGAGAGAGACATAATATAGAGGGGACAGGAACATAATATAGAGGGGAGAGAGACATAATATAGAGGGGACAGGAACATAATATAGAGGGGACAGGAACATAATATAGAGGGGACAGGAACATAATATAGAGGGGACAGGAACATAATATAGAGGGGACAGGAACATAATATAGAGGGGACAGGAACATAATATAGAGGGGACAGGAACATAATATGGGCCAGAATTAAGTTAGCTTTACAGGTACCTATAATTGTTTTATGTCTGGAGAAAGCATTAAGGTACCTGGAGTATGTTTGGGGAGGGTTTGAGGGGCCGACGCCCCCGCGGCCCTATCCATGATCAGGCCTAGCGGTGGATAAGGGCTTGATCAACCAGGCTGCTACTGCTGGCTGCACGCAAACCGATGTATGAACCATTTCCTGGCTGGTCAAGTACTTCAGATGCCTGTCTAGCCCCCTCTTGAAGACAGCCAGGGATCTATAGGTAACCCCCCCCTTATGTCTGTTGGGAGGCAATTGAACAGTCTTGGGCCCCTGACAGTTATTGTGTTGTCTCGTAGTGTACTTCCAGCATTCCTGCTTTTCATTGGGTCGATGTTGCACTGACTGCCGAGTCTTTTACTTTCGTAGGGAGTGTTTTCTGTGTGCACATTTGGGACTAGTCCCTATAGGATTTTCCAAGTGTATATTATGTATCTTTCTCGCCCATAGTCCAAGGAGTACAGGTCAAGGAACTTCAACCATTCCCAGTAATTGATGTGCTCTATTGTACTTACATGTGCAGTGAAAGTGCTCTGTATATTCTCCAGGTCTGGAATTTCGCCTACCTGGAAAGGGGCTGTTAGTGTACAGCAATACTGCAGCCTAGAGAGAATAAGTGAAGAGAACCATGGGCTTGGCGTCCCTAGTTTTGAAGGTTCTCATTATCCATCCTGTTATTTTCCTAGCAGATGTGGTAGATACATTATTGTGATCATTGAAAGTGAGATCCTCCGGAATTTATTTTATACTCCAATCCAG
This sequence comes from Cherax quadricarinatus, assembly GCF_038502225.1. Classification (NCBI taxonomy): domain Eukaryota; kingdom Metazoa; phylum Arthropoda; class Malacostraca; order Decapoda; family Parastacidae; genus Cherax; species Cherax quadricarinatus. Next base: position 15,978,510 of record NC_091380.1, read on the forward strand.
TTTTTTTTTCTTCGAGTTTCCCATAGAATAAGTGGAACTTGTATTCATTGAACTTCATATTGTTTCCTGAGGCCTAGTTAAAGATTTGGTTAATATCCGCGTGGAGATTTGAAGTGTCCTCAGTGTATGTCACTGTCAGGGAAATTCTGGTATCAACAACAAAGGAAAACACGGTGCTGTGGCTTACATCTCTGTGTCCGATGTGAGGATGAGGAACAGGATGGGAGCAAGTACTGTGCCTTGTGGAACAGAGGTAATCACTGTAGCTGCCTCGGACTTTACTCTGTTTACTATTAATCTTTGTGTTCTGTTTAATATGAAGTTATTGATCCATCTACCAACTTTTCCTGTTACACTTTTATCACGCATTTTATGCGCTATTACACCATGGTCACACTTGTCAAAGGCTTTCGCAAAGTGTGTATAATACACCTGCATTTGGTTTGTCCTCCAGTGTGTATCACCGATTATAAGGTGAGAATCTCATCCAGCTCCTCAGAGCTGGGGTGCATGCCCAAAATACAGCAGGCATTACCCCTCTGAACAGCAGCGCTGAGTCGCTGGAGCAGAAAACTAGCTGCCCTGGGATCCCTAGTTACCCTGATGGGTCTTTTGCCTAGCTCCTTAAGGAACTTAGATGCACTCTTTCCCATTGAACCAAGGGTCTCCGAGCCTATGGGAACCTATGGGAGCCTATGGGAGCCGTGTGCCAAGGCTGGAGTTGGGAACAGCCAACAGAAAGTCCCCTGCATGAGGAGCTCTCACTGCCAGGAGACGGGCTCTATCCTTCTTTGACACACTCTGAAGCATTGTTGAGGCTATTTTCTCCACTATCGGGCCATCCCAGTGCGACTGTTTGTAGCTGTTGGGGGAGCAGGTCTGGTTTCAGAGCCGTTAGATTATCCCAGATCATGGCTCCGTCAGTGAACTTTTGGTCCTGGACTCCAATCTTGTCCCTAAGATGTTCAGGGAGAATTGCTGCTACAAGCCCTCTGGATGCAATGCAATCTGTGATAACTTGCGGACACCAATGCCTCCTAGTCTGACTGGAAGTGTAGCTTGGTTCCACTGCCCGTCTTCTAGAGTAAGGTTAAGTACTTTCATAAAAATCTGCCTCAGGATACTGTCATATTCGTGCAGTATAGGGTTATCATATGAAGGTGCACATCTTAGGAAATATGTCAACCTGAGCAGATTCAAGCACTTTGTCAGAAGGTACAAGGTATTGTGGGTGTCAAGATAGCCTATTCGTTGTTCCAGTCTCCTCAGTTCTTCCAATTTCTTCCTGAGGATTGTGTCAATGGCATCGCTTCCCAGAGGTGCTCCGAGCAAGACGCTGTTTGTGGGGGCAATGACTGCTGCTCCTGGTAGTTTGGATCTCACTGCATTTATCACTTGTTGACTGACTGAGATGATTTCACATTTGGATGGATTCAGGATGAGACCCATTTCCTGTCCCCGTGTCATTACCTGTGTAAGGTCATGTAGGAGGGACTCCTTTGTACCTGCTAGTGTGCCATCATCTAGGAACCAGATGTTTAGCTCGCTGGTCAGTCTGACTGTGATTCCCCTAACTGCTATACAGAAGAGAGATGGTGCAAGAGGATCCCCTTGCTGGACACCCTCTGATGATGTGATTTCATGCTCTCCAAACAGGAACATTGATTCCTTTCTATATCCAGCTGAAACAAAGGGGAAGAGACCAGGGAAATGTTCTTGTACTGCTGATAATACCAAATCTCTTTTCAGGAGATTAAATGCATTCTTGAAGTCTAATTTTACCACTGCATTGTCCTCAGGCAGGTTGTTGATATACGCCCTTGTTGCATGAACCGCTGCTTCACGTCCTTGAGAGACACCAAGAGCTGGTTTGGTTGAAGCATCATGGGTGCCTGTGCACGAATGCTTCGGACAGCAGCTTTGGGAACGAGGCAGCAAAAAGTGTTGCCTACTGCAATAAGCCTAATTCCTCCATCCTTCTTTTTAAGTGCACAAAGTGTTGCACCAAAAAAAGAAAGGTCTAATTTCATCAGGAATCAGACCAGCCAAGGAATTGTTGACGAACCTTGTGTTCTCTGAAAGCAGTGTCTCTGCAATTTCCCCAATAACTGGATTAACCATTTCCTTTAAATGCTGTGGCCTTATTCCAGTGTAACCCCCAGCAGAGCCAGATGGGAACGACATTATTGCTTTGTAAATGTCTGAGTCTTCCACAATCAATGGTTCCACAGTGGGGACAGAGGTGTTGGAACTGTTGGTGCCACTGGTTTCCCTGGCAGGATACTTTCCTCTAAGTGCTTCTGCTGTGTCAACATCCCTGGGAGCAACTGTATCTTCACTGGTAATAATTCTGATTGTCACCCACTGTTTTGCCCTCTTCAGTTGTCTTGCTCACCTGCACTCTTGACTTTTTCACTGTCAGTGGAGTGAGTGGGGGTTCTGCCTCTACCATTTTTGTTTTGATGGGGAAGATGAATGAGGTTATCAGCTCTACGAAAGTCTCTTATATATATATATATATATATATATATATATATATATATATATATATATATATATATATATATATATATATATATATATATATATATATATGCCTTTGATGTTTTGTTTTTATAGTTCCTTGATAATGTGAGAAGTCATGAAAGTGCTTAGAATTTCACTGTTCTTTCACTATGGTTGTTTTGCATTTTCTGATATCACTTGTTTACTGTGATGTTATTGTATATATATATATATATATATATATATATATATATATATATATATATATATATATATATATATATATATATATATATATATATATATGCAATAAGATCACAGTAAACAGGTGGTTTCAGAATATGCAAAACAACCACTCTGAAAGAATAGAGAAATTCCAAGCGCTTTCGTGATAGTGAGGTGCTGGCCGGACCCCTTATGTAGCTTCCTTGGATGCTTTACTTTCATAGTTCCTTGATAATGTGAGTAGTCACGAAAGCGCTTGGAATTTCTCTATTCTTTCAGAGTGGTTGTTTTGCATATATATATATATATATATATATATATATATATATATATATATATATATATATATATATATATATATATATATTGAAACAACTATGGGGAGTGGGTTAGAATGACTTTGTCATAGGGCAATAGGGCAGTTGTTACAAGAATTTAGCCCTTGTTACCGTACACAAGTGATGAAAATTTAAATCCAAGTTGTTGAGGCGTTGTGGAGTTATGAACAACGAGAAACAGAAGAGCTAAATGAAGAAGCATACATCAGGAACAAGCTGGGATAGAACCAGTGGTTAGAGAGTCTTAAAACTCCAGACCGATGCACTAACCACTGGGCCTGCTGGCTGCAATAAGGTTTATCCAACTAGGTATATTACTACACTACAGGAAGGTTAGCATAGGCCACCACTGTGACCACAAATGCAAGTTTTTACAGACGAATCTCCCACCAGCGTGGCCGTGATGTGCTATAGCTCAAGTCCCCTCAAAGCCGTCATCATGTAGCCAGCTGACCCAGTGGCTAACGCGTCGGTCTGGAGTTTTACGACTCTGACCGCGGGTTCTAACCCCACCAGCAGAGTTGCTAGTGGTATCTTGGAAGCTGCTCTTGGAATCGTGATATCAGTAGTGTCACTGAATATTGTGTAATATATGTAGATATCCCCATACATAGCTTTAAGACGAGGTACGACAAAGCTCAGGGAGCAGAAAGAGGGAGGACCTAGCAGCAGTCAGTGAAGAGATGGGGCCAGGAGCTAAGTATCGACCCCTGCAACCACAATTAGGTGAGTACATAGGCTCCCTGACTGTACATGCTCCGTGGCCAGCTCTGACGTCACGAGCTCCTGCCCATGTAAGCGCTTGGCCCTCAGGTCTTTTTTCTCAGTTCCTGCTGGGCTAGACTGGACAAAGCGAGGCTCCTGGACTTCCACTCAAGACCCTCACATTGTAAGTTACCAAAACGTCCAAGTGTGTATTGCTTTTCATCCGACATCTCCTTAAACACCCACCCGACAATTGTAATCATTGACACCCCAGCGCTGCTTTGGAACATTCTCTACTGGTTACCATTACGTCTCTTTACACCTGTCGTTTTTATTTTATCAAAGACATTTGAAATTACCTCCATTACATCGGACTGACGATACTGGAGGACAGGAGGGTCAGGGAGACATGATAATGACATATAAAATACTATGCAGAATAGTGAAGGTGGACAAAGACAGGATGTTCCATAGATGGGACACAGAAACAAGGGATCACAATTGGAAGTTGAAGACTCAGATGAGTCAAAGGGATGTTAGGAAGTATTTCTTCAGTCATAGAGTTGTCAGGAAGTGGAATAGCCTAGAAAGTGATGTAGTGGAGGCAGGAACCATACATAGTTTTAAGATGAGGTATGATAAAGCTCATGGAGCAGGGAGAGAGAGGGGACCTAGTAGCGATCAGTGAAGAGGCGGGGCCAGGAGCTGAGTTTCGACCCCTGCAACCACAAATAGGTGAGTACAAATAGGCGAGTACACACACACACACACACACACACACACACACACACACACACACACACACACACACACACACACACACACACACACACACACACACACACAGGAGATTTAAGGAAGTTTTTACAGTAAGAGACAGGAAGGGCTGTGGGAAGACAGCACAGAAGGGAACATCAAGAGGGAATATACCAACAAGTGTTGGATGACATACGAACAACTGAGGAGGAGGTGAAGAAGCTCTTAAGTGACCTTGACACCTCATAGGCGATGGGACCGGACATCTCCCCATGGGTTCTTAGAGAAGGAGCAGAGATGCTGTGCGTGCCTCTAACCACAATCTTCAACACATCCCTTGAAACTGGGCAACTACCTGAGAAATGGAAGACAGCTAATGTAGTCCCCGTATTTAAGAAAGGAAACAGAAACGAGGCACTAAACTACAGACCTGTGTCTCTGACATGTATTGTGTGCAAAGTCATGGAGAAGATTATCAGGAGGAGAGTGGTCGAACACCTGGAAAGGAACAAGATTATAAATGAAAACCAGCATGGGTTCATGGAAGGAAAATCCTGTGTCACAAACCTTCTGGAGTTTTATGACAAGGTAACAGAAGTAAGACACGAGAGAGGGGTGGGTAGATTGCATTTTCCTAGACTGCAGGAAGGCCTTTGACACAGTTCCCCACAAGAGATTAGTGCAGAAGCTGGAGGATCAGGCGCATGTAAAAGGGAGGGCACTGCAATGGATAAGGGAATACCTGACAGGGAGGCAGCAACGAGTCATGGTACGTGAAGAGGTATCACAGTGGGCGCCTGTGACGAGCGGGGTCCCACAGGGGTCAGTTCTAGGACCAGTGCTATTTTTGATATATGTGAACGACATGATGGAAGGAATAGACTCTGAAGTGTCCCTGTTCGCAGATGACGTGAAGTTGATGAGCAGAATTAAATCGGACGAGAATGAGGCAGGACTGCAAAGAGACCTGGAGAGGCTGGACATGTGGTCCAGTAACTGGCTTCTCGAATTCAATCCAGCCAAATGCAAAGTCATGAAGATTGGGGAGGGGCAAAGAAGACCGCAGACAGAGTATAGGCTAGGTGGACAAAGACTACAGACCTCACTCAGGGAGAAAGACCTTGGGGTGACCATAACACCGTGCACATCACCGGAGGCACACATCAACCAAATAACTGCTGCAGCATACGGGCGCCTGGCAAACCTGAGAATAGCGTTCCGATACCTTAATAAGGAATCGTTCAAGACACTGTACACTGTGTATGTTAGGCCCATACTGGAGTATGCAGCACCAGTCTGGAACCCACACCTGGTCAAGCACGTCAAGAAGTTAGAGAAAGTACAAAGGTTTGCAACAAGGCTAGTCCCAGAGCTCAAGGGAATGTCGTACGAGGAAAGGTTAAGGGAAATCGGACTGACGACACTGGAGGACAGAAGGGTCAGAGGAGACATGATAACGACATACAAGATACTGCGGGGAATAGACAAGGTGGACAGAGACAGGATGTTCCAGAGAGGGGACACAGGGACAAGGGGTCACAACTGGAAGCTGAAGACTCAGACGAGTCACAGGGACGTTAGGAAGTATTTCTTCAGTCATAGAGTTGTCAGCAAGTGGAATAGCTTAGCAAGTGAAGTAGTGGAGGCAGGAACCATACATAGTTTTAAGAAGAGGTATGACAAAGCTCAGGAAGCAGAGAGAGGACCCAGTAGCGATCAGTGAAGAGGCGGGGCCAGGAGCTAGGACTCGACCCCTGCAACCACAAATAGGTGAGTACAAATAGGTGAGTACACACACACACACACACACATTCACACACACACACACACACACACACACACACACACACACACACACACACACACACACACACACACACACACACACACACACACACACACACTCACACACACACACACACACACACACACACACACACACACACACTCACACACACACACACACACACACACACACACACACACACACACTCACACACACACACACACACACACACACACACACACACACACACTCACACACACACACACACACACACTCACACACACACACACACACACACACACACACACACACACACACACACACACACACACACACACACACACACACACTCACACACACACACACACACACACACACACACTCACACACACACACACACACACACACACTCACACACACACACACACACACACACACACACACACACACACACACACCCACACACCACTTTCACACTAACATCCACACCCACACACTACTTTCACACTAACATCCACACCCACACACCACCTTCACACTAACATCCACACCCACACACCACCTTCACACTAACATCCACACCCACACACCACCTTCACACTAACATCCACACCCACACACCACCTTCACACTAACATCCACACCCACACACCACTTTCACACTAACATCCACACCCACACACCACTTTCACACTAACATCCACACCCACACACTACTTTCACACTAACATCCACACCCACACACCACCTTCACACTAACATCCACACCCACACACCACCTTCACACTAACATCCACACCCACACACCACCTTCACACTAACATCCACACCCACACACCACCTTCACACTAACATCCACACCCACACACCACTTTCACACTAACATCCACACCCACACACCACTTTCACACTAACATCCACACCCACACACTTGTTATTGCTGTTCTTGCTGCTGAACAGCGGTTTAGTGCCGATGAAGGTAGCGTAGGTAGCAATGATACTGCCGTGGACTAGATTGGCTTTAATCGGGTAGGAGTGAGTACACAACGGGCAGTGTGAGGAAGTGACCGCAAGCCAGTCCGTGGAGGGGGAGTACTTGTGTACGTCAAGTCGGTCGAGGCGGGAGTGAGAGAGGGTGGACTGTGCGTCCCACCGACCTAGGTAGGCCTACAGAGGGCAGCACTGAATGCCGCGAAATATGAACTAGTCAGAGCAGACGGCTAGGCTGTGTGCTCTGACAGTACAGGCTGTCTACACACTACCCTCATCTGCACTCCACATACCCACATGTTACCTTCATATATCACACATATCCCTCCTCATTTTACCACTTTTTCTAAATCGTTATGCCTACTTTCCCGTTTTGGCCTCATCTCTCTATTTCTCCCCTGGAGTATTCACATTTCCCCCAGGGGAGAATTCCTCTCCAGTTAGGAACCTTTGATATACAAGGATAGTAACTAATTCTGCTTCACGTCTTTATTCTTAGAAGATCTACAGCATCAGTTGTTGGTTTCAGCAGGTTCACGAGGCGGAATGTATCGTTCTCACAGAGACTTCCTGTATGTAGTTCACTCTGTCACATCTACTGCATAAACACTAGATTTTTTCACCCATATCTCGCTATTCAAAACATCCAGGAAGCGGAATCGCGTTGTAAGAGGCAATTAAAATGCCTAGAGCAAGGGGCTAGTAACCCCCTTCTCCTGGATGAAATACTGACTGGTATAAGCTTTCATTAATGTTATCGGGTCACTGCCTCGCTGAGAGACGTCCGTGGCATCAAAATAATCTCACCTTTCGTGACATCCCTTGTAGTCACTATGTGTCTGTAAATTCTCCAAAAATTGCATTTCTGTGAGGCCTGGTCTCAGACCGGGCCGCGAGGGCGTTAACCCCCGAAAGTAAGCAAAAAGAGTGGATTGTGTGCCATTTGGGTTGTTATGGGTTGTGTGTGGGGTTTATTGGTATCCCTGGTAATCTTGGAATACGGTTCTCTCGGCATACATATCCCCGGGACCTTCCAGTACGTACTAAAGCCTGGTTTAATAGCTATTATCAACTAGACCAACTACGGGACCTTCCAGTATGTACTAAAGCCTGGTTTAATAGCTATTATCAACTAGACCAACTACGGGACCTTCCAGTACGTACTAAAGCCCGGCTTTAATAGATATTATCAACTAGACCAACTACGGGACCTTCCAGTACGTACTAAAGCCCGGCTTTAATAGATATTATCAACTAGACCAACTACGGGACCTTCCAGTACGTACTAAAGCCCGGCTTTAATAGATATTATCAACTAGACCAACTACGGGACCTTCCAGTACGTACTAAAGCCCGGCTTTAATAGATATTATCAACTAGACCAACTACGGGACCTTCCAGTACGTACTAAAGCCCGGCTTTAATAGATATTATCAACTAGACCAACTACGGGACCTTCCAGTACGTACTAAAGCCCGGCTTTAATAGATATTATCAACTAGACCAACTACGGGACCTTCCAGTACGTACTAAAGCCCGGCTTTAATAGATATTATCAACTAGACTAACTACGGGACCTTCCTGTACGTACTAAAGCCCGGCTTTAATAGATATTATCCACGCGACCAACTACGGGACCTTCCAGTACATACTAAAGCCTGGCTTTAATAGATATTATCAACTAGACCAACTACGGGACCTTCCAGTACTTACTAAAGCCCGGCTTTAATAGATATTATCAACTAGACCAACTACGGGACCTTCCAGTACGTACTAAAGCCCGGCTTTAATAGATATTATCAACTAGACCAACTACGGGACCTTCCAGTACGTACTAAAGCCAGGCTTTAATAGATATTATCAACGCGACCAACTACGGGACCTTCCAGTACTTACTAAAGCCTGGCTTTAATAACTATTATCAACGCGACCAACTACGGGACCTTCCAGTACGTACTAAAGCCCGGCTTTAATAGATATTATCAACTAGACCAACTACGGGACCTTCCAGTACGTACTAAAGCCCGGCTTTAATAGATATTATCAACTAGACCAACTACGGGACCTTCCAGTACGTACTAAAGCCTGGCTTTAATAGATATTATCAACTAGACCAACTACGGGACCTTCCAGTACGTACTAAAGCCCGGCTTTAATAGATATTATCAACTAGACCAACTACGGGACCTTCCAGTACGTATTAAAGCCCGGCTTTAATAGATATTATCAACTAGACCAACTACGGGACCTTCCAGTACGTACTAAAGCCCGGCTTTAATAGATATTATCAACTAGACCAACTACGGGACCTTCCAGTACGTACTAAAGCCCGGCTTTAATAGATATTATCAACTAGACCAACTACGGGACCTTCCAGTACGTACTAAAGCCCGGCTTTAATAGATATTATCAACTAGACCAACTACGGGACCTTCCAGTACGTACTAAAGCCCGGCTTTAATAGATATTATCAACTAGACTAACTACGGGACCTTCCTGTACGTACTAAAGCCCGGCTTTAATAGATATTATCCACGCGACCAACTACGGGACCTTCCAGTACATACTAAAGCCTGGCTTTAATAGATATTATCAACTAGACCAACTACGGGACCTTCCAGTACTTACTAAAGCCCGGCTTTAATAGATATTATCAACTAGACCAACTACGGGACCTTCCAGTACGTACTAAAGCCCGGCTTTAATAGATATTATCAACTAGACCAACTACGGGACCTTCCAGTACGTACTAAAGCCAGGCTTTAATAGATATTATCAACGCGACCAACTACGGGACCTTCCAGTACTTACTAAAGCCTGGCTTTAATAACTATTATCAACGCGACCAACTACGGGACCTTCCAGTACGTACTAAAGCCCGGCTTTAATAGATATTATCAACTAGACCAACTACGGGACCTTCCAGTACGTACTAAAGCCCGGCTTTAATAGATATTATCAACTAGACCAACTACGGGACCTTCCAGTACGTACTAAAGCCTGGCTTTAATAGATATTATCAACTAGACCAACTACGGGACCTTCCAGTACGTACTAAAGCCCGGCTTTAATAGATATTATCAACTAGACCAACTACGGGACCTTCCAGTACGTATTAAAGCCCGGCTTTAATAGATATTATCAACTAGACCAACTACGGGACCTTCCAGTACGTACTAAAGCCCGGCTTTAATAGATATTATCAACTAGACCAACTACGGGACCTTCCAGTACGTACTAAAGCCCGGCTTTAATAGATATTATCAACTAGACCAACTACGGGACCTTCCAGTCTCAAAGATACGACTGGAAGATATGGGAACATCTCAGACCAGAAACAGGAACCTGTCATATAAAGTTACATTGAACATTAATGATAGATCTCTGCTGGCTAATCTTCCCGACAATGTTTCTCGGTGTGAATGTAAGATTTTTTTCTGCCAGCGTGTGTCTAAACAGCCAAAATTATATTGGGTATCTGCCTTTAGATGTAATTACTGTATAGTGTTACTAGCGTGTTGACTCTCTGACCGCGGGTTCAAATCCCGCCCGTGGTATGGTTTGGCGATCACTCGCCCTGTGATGCTATATACAAGCACAATGTATAGGTAAAGTAAAAAGACACAAGTGCAACTAATGTGACATTTATTGTGGCAACGTTTCGCTCTCCAGGAGCTTTATCAAGCCATTACAAACAATACATGGACACAGAGGGTATATAAAGGCTCAGAGTGAGGTGAATACTAGTGAGGTACCATTTCGATGTTCACTAGTGGTAGTAGTAGTAGTAGTAGTAGTAGTAGTAGTAGTAGTAGTAGTGGTAGTAGTAGTGGTGGTAGTAGTAGTGGTGGTAGTGGTGGTAGTAGTAGTAGTAGTAGTGGTAGTAGTAGTGGTGGTAGTAGTAGTGGTGGTAGTGGTGGTAGTAGTGGTAGTAGTAGTGGTAGTAGTAGTAGTGGTAGTAGTAGTGGTGGTAGTAGTAGTAGTAGTAGTGGTAGTAGTAGTGGTGGTAGTAGTAGTGGTGGTAGTGGTGGTAGTAGTAGTAGTAGTAGTGGTAGTAGTAGTGGTGGTAGTAGTAGTGGTGGTAGTAGTAGTAGTAGTGGTAGTGACAAAAGTAATACAATATGGTAGAGCAATTAATTCGTACTCTGAGCCTTTATATACCCTCTGTGTCCATGTATTGTTTGTAATGGCTTGATAAAGCTCCTGGAGAGCGAAACGTTGCCACAATAAATGTCACATTAGTTGCACTTGTGTCTTTTTACTTTACATATTGTCGGTAATTCTACCAACTTTATTACAATGTATAGGAACATAAGAAAGAAGGAACACTGCAGCAGGCCTACTGACCCATGCGAGGCAGGTGCATGTTACTTCCAGACTTATACCAGTGACTCACCTAGTCAGGTATGCTTTCCATTATCCTTGATAAACTGTCACTATCTTCGCTAAATACCAGATCAACCAGACTGTGATGGATATGTGGGCCAGGAGGTCTCAGATTGCAAGACCGACTGAAGAAGCAGTCAGCAGAAGAGCCTTGCCTCAGGCCGGGCTACGAGGGGTAGAAAAACACTTAATAACCGTCTTGACTTCCATGGTCTGGGATCTCTAAAAATATCTCTGGTTCGGCTGCTACTCGAGCAGAGTTTCGAGAGTTTCTCTACTTTCTGAGCCCGGCCATGGGCCAGGCTCGTCTGGTGCTTGCCTGGTTAACCAGGCTGTTGCTGCTGGAGGCCCACTGCCCCACATATCCATCACAGCCTGGTTGATCTGGCACGTAGTGAAGACACTTGTTCCAGCAGTGTTTCTGATATCTTCTGGTAAGATGTTGAATACTCAGGGACCACGGATGTTGATATAGTGTTTTCGCCACGGATGTTGATATAGTGTTTTCGCCACGGATGTTGATATAGTGTTTTCGCCAAGGATGTTGATATAGTGTTTTCGCCGTGGATGTTGATATAGTGTTTTCGCCGTGGATGTTGATATAGTGTTTTCGCCAAGGATGTTGATATAGTGTTTTCGCCAAGGATGTTGATATAGTGTTTTCGCCGTGGATGTTGATATAGTGTTTTCGCCGTGGATGTTGATATAGTGTTTTCGCCAAGGATGTTGATATAGTGTTTTCGCCATGGATGTTGATAGTGTTCTCGCCACGGATGTTGATATAGTGTTTTCACCACGGATGTTGATATAGTGTTTTCGCCACGGATGTTGATATAGTGTTTTCGCCACGGATGTTGATATAGTGTTTTCGCCACGGATGTTGATATAGTGTTTTCACCACGGATGTTGATATAGTGTTTTCGCCACGGATGTTGATATAGTGTTTTCGCCACGGATGTTGATATAGTGTTTTCGCCAAGGATGTTGATATAGTGTTTTCGCCACGGATGTTGATATAGTGTTTTCGCCAAGGATGTTGATATAGTGTTTTTGCCATGGATGTTGATATAGTGTTCCCTTATTGTGCCCACTGTGCCCCTGCTCCTCACTGGGTTAGTGTCGCAAGTATTGGCATACATTCTTAGTACAGTATTCCTTCCTGTTAAAAATTATGTAAACTACCGACACGTTGATCATTAAGACACATGTGCAACAGTTAGGTATCTTAATTGTTAAATCTCAGAGGTAATTACCTGGAGTTTACCTGGAGAGAGTTCCGGGGGTCAACGCCCCCGCGGCCCGGTCTGTGACCAGGCCTCCTGGCGGATCAGAGCCTGATCAACCAGGCTGTTACTGCTGGCTGCATGCAAACCAACGTACGAGCCACAGCCCGGCTGGTCAGGAACCGACTTTAGGTGCTTGTCCAGTGCCAGCTTGAAGACTGCCAGGGGTCTGTTGGTAATCCTCTTTATGTATGCTGGGAGGCAGTTGAACAGTCTCGGGGCCCTGACACTTATTGTATGGTCTCTTAATGTGCTAGTGACACCCCTGCTTTTCATTGGGGGATGTTGCATCGTCTGCCAAGTCTTTTGCTTTCGTAGTGAGTGATTTTCGTGTGCAAGTTCGGTACTAGTCCCTATAGGATTTTCCAGGTGTATATAATCATGTATCTCTCCCGCCTGCTTTCCAGGGAATACAGGTTTAGGAACCTCAAGCGCTCCCAGTAATTGAGGTGTTTTATCTCCGTTATGCGCGCCTAAGGTGCAGTAGTGAAGTGAAAATGATGTAATTAGTCCATCAGTCTTGGAGAAAAAGTGTTTGAGGTGGTCAGTCCCTCAGCCTGGAGAAGAGTTCAGCTTCATTGTCTGGAACAAGGTGGTCAGTCCCTCAGCTTGGAGAAGAGTTCAGCACCATGGTCTGGAACAAGGTGGTCAGTCCCTCAGCCTGGAGAAGAGTTCAGCTCTATGGTCTGGAACAAGGTGGTCAGTCCCTCAGCCTGGAGAAGAGTTCAGTTCCATGGTCTGGAACAAGGTGGTCAGTCCCTCAGCCTGGAGAAGAGTTCAGCTCCATGGTCTGGAACAAGGTGGTCAGTCCCTCAGCCTGGAGAAGAGTTCAGCACCATGGTCTGGAACAAGGTGGTCAGTCCCTCAGCCTGGAGAAGAGTTCAGCTCTATGGTCTGGAACAAGGTGGTCAGTCCCTCAGCCTGGAGAAGAGTTCAGTTCCATGGTCTGGAACAAGGTGGTCAGTCCCTCAGCCTGGAGAAGAGTTCAGCTCCATGGTCTGGAACAAGGTGGTCAGTCTCTCAGCCTGGAGAAGAGTTCAGCTCCATGTGTCTGGAACAAGGTGGTCAGTCCCTCAGCCTGGAGAAGAGTTCAGCACCATGGTCTGGAGCAAGGTGGTCGTCCCTCAGCCTGGAGAAGAGTTCAACTCCATGGTCTGGAACAAGGTGGTCAGTCCCTCAGCCTGGAGAAGAGTTCAGCACCATGGTCTGGAACAAGGTGGTCAATCCCTCAGCCTGGAGAAGAGTTCAACTCCATGGTCTGGAACAAGGTGGTCAGTCCCTCAGACTGGAGAAGAGTTCAACTCCATGGTCTGGAACAAGGTGGTCAGTCCCTCAGCCTGGAGAAGAGTTCAACTCCATGGTCTGGAACAATATGAAACTGAAGTATGAGAACGGAGTCTTAAATACTGTCGAAGATGAGCTGGACGATCTGGAAGACGTTGTAGAGGACGTGATCCTCTAGTGGAAGTAAGAACCTCGGTCCATCTGGAATCCATCTCTTCTCGCTCATTGCTAGTAGTTACGTGATAAAGTGTATGTCCTCTGTACCAAGATTCCGTCTTGTTGCAGTGTCCGATATATTGACAACTGTCTTTTATACCATTTTCAATAAAACTGTCGGACACTGCAACAGAATGGCGTCTTGGAACACGTTATCTACACTTCTTCACATAACTACTAGCTATGAGTAGGGTTGGATTCCAGAGGGACCTCCCTTCTTCTAGTAGACCCCGTCACCTGCAAAGTCTTTGAGATCTTCCATCTCATCTTCGACAGTATTTAAGACATAATTTTCATGCTTCAGGTTCGGATCATGGAGTTGAACTCTTCTCCAGGGTGAGGGTCTGACCACCTTGTTCCAGACCATGGAGTTGAACTCTTCTCCACGCTGAGGGACGACCACCTTGTTCCAGACCATGGAGTTGAACTCTTCTCCAGGGTGAGGGACTGACCACCTTGTTCCAGACCATGGAGTTGAACTCTTCTCCACGCTGAGGGACGACCGCCTTGTTCCAAACCATGGAGTTGAACTCTTCTCCAGGCTGAGGGACTGACCACCTTGTTCCAGACCATGGTGCTGAACTCTTCTCCAGGCTGAGGGACGACCACCTTGTTCCAGACCATGGTGCTGAACTCTTCTCCAGGCTGAGGGACTGACCACCTTGTTCCAGACCATGGTGCTGAACTCTTCTCCAGGCTGAGGGACTGACCACCTTGTTCCAGACCATGGTGCTGAACTCTTCTCCAGGCTGAGGGACTGACCACCTTGTTCCAGACCATGGTGCTGAACTCTTCTCCAGGCTGAGGGACTGACCACCTTGTTCCAGACCATGGTGCTGAACTCTTCTCCATGCTGAGGGACTGACCACCTTGTTCCAGACCATGGAGTTGAACTCTTCTCCAGGCTGAGGGACTGACCACCTTGTTCCAGACCATGGAGTTGAACTCTTCTCCAGGCTGAGGGACTGACCACCTTGTTCCAGACCATGGAGTTGAACTCTTCTCCACGCTGAGGGACGACCACCTTGCTCCAGACCATGGAGCTGAACTCTTCTCCAGGCTGAGGGACGACCACCTTGTTCCAGACCATGAAGCTGAACTCTTCTCCAGGCTGAGGGACTGACCACCTTGTTCCAGACCATGAGGCTGAACTCTTCTCCAGGCTGAGGGACGACCACCTTGTTCCAGACCATGGAGTTGAAATCTTCTCCAGGCTGAGGGACGACCACCTTGTTCCAGACCATGGTGTTGAGCTCTTCCCCAGGCTGAGGGACTGACCATCTTGTTCCAGACCATGGAGTTGAACTCTTCTCCAGGCTGAGGACCGTCCACCTTCTTCCTGACCATGGAGTTGTACTCTTCTCCAGGCTGAGGGACGACCACCTTCTTCCAGACCATGGAGTTGAACACTTCTCCAGGCTGAGGGACTGACCACCTTGTTCCAGACCATGGAGTTGAACTCTTCTCCAGGCTGAGGGACTGATCACCTTGTTCCAGAATATAGAGTTGAACTCTTCTCCAGGCTCAGGGACTGATCACCTTGTTCCAGACCATGGAGTTTAACTCTTGTCTAGGCTGAGGGACTGATCACCTTGTTCCAGAATATAGAGTTGAACTCTTCTCCAGGCTGAGGAACTGACCACCTTGTTCCAGACCATAAAGTTGAACTCTTCTCCAGGCTGAGAGACTGACCACCTTGTTCCAGACCATAAAGTTGAACTCTTCTCCAGGCTGAGAGACTGACCACCTTGTTCCAGACCATAAAGTTGAACTCTTCTCCAGGCTGAGAGACTGACCACCTTGTTCCAGACCATAAAGTTGAACTCTTCTCCAGGCTGAGGGACGACCACCTTGTTCCAGACCATGGAGCTGATCTCTTCTCCAGGCTGAGGGACTGACCACCTTGTTCCAGACCATAGAGTTGAACTCTTCTCCAGGCTGAGGGACTGACCATCTTGTTCCAGACCATGGAGCTGAACTCTTCTCCAGGCTGAGGGACTGACCACCATGTTCCAGACCTTGGTGCTGAACTCTTCTCCAGGCTGAGGGACTGACCATATTGTTCCAGACCATGGACCTGAACTCTTCTCCAGGCTGAGGGACTGACAACCTTGTTCCAGACCATGGAACTGAACTCTTCTCCAGGCTGATGGACTGACCACATTGTTCCAGACCATGGAGCTGAACTCTTCTCCAGGCTGAGGGACTGACCACATTGTTCCAGACCATGGAGCTGAACTCTTCTCCAGGCTGAGGGACTGACCATATTGTTCCAGACCATGGAGCTGAACTCTTCTCCAGGCTGAGAGACTGACCACATTGTTCCAGACCATGGAGCTGAACTCATCTCCAGGCTGAGGGACTGGCCACATTGTTCCAAACCATGGACCTGAACTCTTCTCCAGGTTGAGAGACTGGCCACATTGTTCCAGACCATGGACCTGAACTCTTCTCCAGGCTGAGGGACTGATCACCTTGTTCCAGACCATGGACCTGAACTCTTCTCCAGGCTGAGGGACTGATCACCTTGTTCCAGACCATGGACCTGAACTCTTCTCCAGGGTGAGGGACAGATCACCTTGTTCCAGACCATGGACCTGAACTCTTCTCCAGGCTGAGGGACAGATCACCTTGTTCCAGACCATGGACCTGAACTCTTCTCCAGGCTGAGGGACTGATCACCTTGTTCCAGACCATGGTGCTGAACTCTTCTCCAGGCTGAGGGACTGACCACCTTGTTCCAGACCATGGACCTGAACTCTTCTCCAGGCTGAGGGACTGATCACCTTGTTCCAGACCATGGTGCTGAACTCTTCTCCAGGCTGAGGGACTGACCACCTTGTTCCAGACCATGGAGTTGAACTCGTCTCCAGGCTGAGGGACGACCACCTTGTTCCAGACCATGGTGCTGAACTCTTCTCCAGGCTGAGGGACTGACCACCTTGTTCCAGACCATGGAGTTGAACTCGTCTCCAGGCTGAGGGACAGATCACATTAAATACTTTTTCTCCACCTTTGATGAAGTGATTCCATCTTTATTTCACTACTACACTTACAGAGTGTATTTGACTGAAGAAACCTACTGTGTAAGCGAACCGTTGCAACAGTGAAGACACCCAACTGTTACACTTGTGTCTTAATCATTCTTCTAGTAGGCCCCGTCCCCTGCAACGTCTCTGAGATCTTCCATCTCACCTTCGTCAGTATTTAAGACTCTATTCTCATATTTCAGCTTCGGATCATGAAGTTGAACACCTTTGTCCATGGATAAGATTTCGTTCTGATTTTTAACCAGGGAGGGTTAGCCACCTAGAATAACCCAAGAAAGTGTCTGTCTTATTTCCATTGGGGTCCTCAATCTTGTCCCCTCAGGATGCGACCCACACCAGTCGATTAACACCCAGGTACCTACTTGCTGCTAGGTGAACAGGACAACAGCTGTGAGAAAATCCGTCGAAGTGTTTCTACCCCGCTGGGAATCGAACCCGCGCACATCGTGTGTAAAGCGAAAGCTTTGCCAGCCAGGCCACGGGGTCACCTGGCTCTAAGAGGTTTAATAATTTTCACTTTGCTGCCTCCAGGTTCGTATTTCTGTCCCCATCAGGTTCACATTGCTGTCCCCATCAGGTTCACATTGCTGCCTCCATCAGGTTCACAGTGCTGCCCCATCAGGTTCACATTTCTGCCTCCATCAGGTTCACATTGCTGCCTCCAGGTTCACATTGCTGTCACCATCAGGTTCACAGTGCTGCCTCCATCAGGTTCACATTGCTGCCTCCAGGTTCACATTGCTGTCACCATCAGGTTCACAGTGCTGCCTCCATCAGGTTCACATTGCTGTCTCCATCAGGTTCACAGTGCTGCCCCATCAGGTTCACATTTCTGCCTCCATCAGGTTCACATTTCTGCCTCCAGGTTCACACTGCTGTCACCATCAGGTTCACATTGCTGTCTCCATCAGGTTCACATTGCTGTCACCATCAGGTTCACAGTGCTGCCTCCATCAGGTTCACATTTCTGCCTCCAGGTTCACATTGCTGTCACCATCAGGTTCACAGTGCTGTCTCCATCAGGTTCACATTGCTGTCTCCATCAGGTTCACATTGCTGCACCATCAGGTTCACATTGCTGCCTCCATCAGGTTCACATTGCTGTCACCATCAGGTTCACATTGCTGTCACCATCAGGTTCACAGTGCTGCACCATCAGGTTCACATTGCTGTCACCATCAGGTTCACATTGCTGTCACCATCAGGTTCACATTGCTGTCTCCATCAGGTTCACATTGCTGTCACCATCAGGTTCACATTGCTGTCTCCATCAGGTTCACATTTCTGTCACCATCAGGTTCACATTGCTGTCACCATCAGGTTCACATTGCTGTCTCCATCAGGTTCACATTGCTGTCACCATCAGGTTCACATTGCTGTCTCCATCAGGTTCACAGTGCTGTCACCATCAGGTTCACATTGCTGCACCATCAGGTTCACATTGCTGTCACCATCAGGTTCACATTGCTGTCACCATCAGGTTCACATTGCTGCCCCATCAGGTTCACATTGCTGCCTCCATCAGGTTCACATTGCTGCCCCATCAGGTTCACATTGCTGTCTCCATCAGGTTCACATTGCTGCCCCATCAGGTTCACATTGTTGTCTCCATCAGGTTCACATTGCTGTCACCATCAGGTTCACAGTGCTGTCACCATCAGGTTCACATTGCTGCCCCATCAGGTTCACATTGCTGTCTCCATCAGGTTCACATTGCTGTCTCCATCAGGTTCACATTGCTGCCTCCATCAGGTTCACAGTGCTGCACCATCAGGTTCACATTGCTGTCTCCATCAGGTTCACATTGCTGCACCATCAGGTTCACATTGCTGCCTCCATCAGGTTCACATTGCTGCACCATCAGGTTCACATTGCTGTCTCCATCAGGTTCACATTGCTGCACCATCAGGTTCACATTGCTGCCTCCATCAGGTTCACATTGCTGTCTCCATCAGGTTCACATTGCTGCACCATCAGGTTCACATTGCTGCCTCCATCAGGTTCACATTGCTGTCTCCATCAGGTTCACATTGCTGCCCCATCAGGTTCACATTGCTGCCTCCATCAGGTTCACATTGCTGTCTCCATCAGGTTCACATTGCTGCCCCATCAGGTTCACATTGCTGTCACCATCAGGTTCACATTGCTGTCTCCATCAGGTTCACATTGCTGCCCCATCAGGTTCACATTGCTGTCTCCATCAGGTTCACATTGCTGTCTCCATCAGGTTCACATTGCTGCCTCCATCAGGTTCACATTGCTGCACCATCAGGTTCACATTGCTGTCTCCATCAGGTTCACATTGCTGTCTCCATCAGGTTCACATTGCTGTCTCCATCAGGTTCACATTGCTGCACCATCAGGTTCACATTGCTGTCTCCATCAGGTTCACATTGCTGCCCCATCAGGTTCACATTGCTGCCTCCATCAGGTTCACATTGCTGTCTCCATCAGGTTCACATTGCTGCCTCCATCAGGTTCACATTGCTGTCACCATCAGGTTCACATTGCTGCACCATCAGGTTCACATTGCTGTCACCATCAGGTTCACATTGCTGTCACCATCAGGTTCACATTGCTGTCACCATCAGGTTCACATTGCTGTCACCATCAGGTTCACATTGCTGTCTCCATCACGTTCACATTGCTGCCTCCATCAGGTTCACATTGCTGTCTCCATCAGGTTCACATTGCTGCACCATCAGGTTCACATTGCTGTCTCCATCAGGTTCACATTGCTGCCCCATCAGGTTCACATTGCTGTCTCCATCAGGTTCACAGTGCTGTCTCCATCAGGTTCACATTGCTGTCTCCATCAGGTTCACAGTGCTGCACCATCAGGTTCACATTGCTGCCTCCATCAGGTTCACATTGCTGCCTCCATCAGGTTCACATTGCTGCACCATCAGGTTCACAGTGCTGCACCATCAGGTTCACAGTGCTGCACCATCAGGTTCACATTGCTGCACCATCAGGTTCACAGTGCTGCACCATCAGGTTCACATTGCTGCCTCCATCAGGTTCACATTGCTGCACCATCAGGTTCACATTGCTGCCTCCATCAGGTTCACATTGCTGCACCATCAGGTTCACATTGCTGTCTCCATCAGGTTCACATTGCTGTCTCCATCAGGTTCACATTGCTGCCTCCATCAGGTTCACGTTGCTGTCTCCATCAGGTTCACATTGCTGCCTCCATCAGGTTCACGTTGCTGTCTCCATCAGGTTCACATTGCTGTCTCCATCAGGTTCACATTGCTGTCTCCATCAGGTTCACAGTGCTGCACCATCAGGTTCACATTGCTGCCTCCATCAGGTTCACATTGCTGTCTCCATCAGGTTCACGTTGCTGTCTCCATCAGGTTCACAGTGCTGCACCATCAGGTTCACATTGCTGCCTCCATCAGGTTCACATTGCTGCACCATCAGGTTCACATTGCTGTCTCCATCAGGTTCACATTGCTGTCTCCATCAGGTTCACATTGCTGCCTCCATCAGGTTCACGTTGCTGTCTCCATCAGGTTCACATTGCTGCCTCCATCAGGTTCACATTGCTGTCTCCATCAGGTTCACATTGCTGCACCATCAGGTTCACATTGCTGTCTCCATCAGGTTCACATTGCTGCACCATCAGGTTCACATTGCTGCCTCCATCAGGTTCACATTGCTGCACCATCAGGTTCACATTGCTGTCTCCATCAGGTTCACATTGCTGCACCATCAGGTTCACATTGCTGCCTCCATCAGGTTCACATTGCTGCACCATCAGGTTCACATTGCTGTCTCCATCAGGTTCACATTGCTGTCTCCATCAGGTTCACATTGCTGCCTCCATCAGGTTCACATTGCTGTCTCCATCAGGTTCACATTGCTGCCTCCATCAGGTTCACATTGCTGTCTCCATCAGGTTCACATTGCTGCACCATCAGGTTCACATTGCTGTCTCCATCAGGTTCACATTGCTGCCTCCATCAGGTTCACATTGCTGTCTCCATCAGGTTCACATTGCTGCCTCCATCAGGTTCACAGTGCTGCACCATCAGGTTCACATTGCTGCACCATCAGGTTCACATTGCTGCCTCCATCAGGTTCACATTGCTGCCTCCATCAGGTTCACATTGCTGTCTCCATCAGGTTCACATTGCTGCACCATCAGGTTCACATTGCTGTCTCCATCAGGTTCACATTGCTGTCACCATCAGGTTCACATTGCTGCACCATCAGGTTCACATTGCTGCACCATCAGGTTCACATTGCTGTCTCCATCAGGTTCACATTGCTGTCACCATCAGGTTCACATTGCTGTCTCCATCAGGTTCACATTGCTGCACCATCAGGTTCACATTGCTGCCTCCATCAGGTTCACATTGCTGCACCATCAGGTTCACATTGCTGTCTCCATCAGGTTCACATTGCTGTTTCCATCAGGTTCACATTGCTGTCTCCATCAGGTTCACATTGCTGTCTCCATCAGGTTCACATTGCTGCCTCCATCAGGTTCACATTGCTGTCTCCATCAGGTTCACATTGCTGCCTCCATCAGGTTCACATTGCTGTCTCCATCAGGTTCACATTGCTGTCTCCAACAGGTTCACATTGCTGCCTCCATCAGGTTCACATTGCTGCACCATCAGGTTCACATTGCTGTCTCCATCAGGTTCACATTGCTGTCTCCATCAGGTTCACATTGCTGCACCATCAGGTTCACATTGCTGCCTCCATCAGGTTCACATTGCTGTCACCATCAGGTTCACATTGCTGCACCATCAGGTTCACATTGCTGTCACCATCAGGTTCACATTGCTGCACCATCAGGTTCACATTGCTGTCACCATCAGGTTCACATTGCTGCACCATCAGGTTCACAGTGCAGCCCCCATCAGGTTCACATTGCTGTCTCCATCAGGTTCACAGTGCTGCACCATCAGGTTCACATTGCTGCACCATCAGGTTCACATTGCTGTCACCATCAGGTTCACAGTGCTGCACCATCAGGTTCACATTGCTGCACCATCAGGTTCACAGTGCTGCCCCATCAGGTTCACAGTGCTGCACCATCAGGTTCACATTGCTGCCTCCATCAGGTTCACAGTGCTGCACCATCAGGTTCACAGTGCTGCCCCATCAGGTTCACAGTGCTGCACCATCAGGTTCACAGTGCTGCCCCATCAGGTTCACAGTGCTGCACCATCAGGTTCACATTGCTGCCTCCATCAGGTTCACATTGCTGCCTCCATCAGGTTCACATTGCTGCCTCCATCAGGTTCACAGTGCTGCACCATCAGGTTCACATTGCTGCACCATCAGGTTCACAGTGCTGCACCATCAGGTTCACATTGCTGCACCATCAGGTTCACATTGCTGTCTCCATCAGGTTCACAGTGCTGCACCATCAGGTTCACAGTGCTGCACCATCAGGTTCACATTGCTGCCTCCATCAGGTTCACATTGCTGCCTCCATCAGGTTCACAGTGCTGCACCATCAGGTTCACATTGCTGCCTCCATCAGGTTCACATTGCTGCCTCCATCAGGTTCACAGTGCTGCACCATCAGGTTCACATTGCTGTCTCCATCAGGTTCACATTGCTGTCACCATCAGGTTCACAGTGCTGCACCATCAGGTTCACAGTGCTGCACCATCAGGTTCACAGTGCTGCACCATCAGGTTCACAGTGCTGCACCATCAGGTTCACAGTGCTGCACCATCAGGTTCACAGTGCTGCCCCATCAGGTTCACATTGCTGCACCATCAGGTTCACAGTGCTGCACCATCAGGTTCACAGTGCTGCACCATCAGGTTCACAGTGCTGCACCATCAGGTTCACAGTGCTGCACCATCAGGTTCACAGTGCTGCACCATCAGGTTCACAGTGCTGCACCATCAGGTTCACAGTGCTGCACCATCAGGTTCACAGTGCTGCACCATCAGGTTCACAGTGCTGCACCATCAGGTTCACATTGCTGCACCATCAGGTTCACAGTGCTGCACCATCAGGTTCACAGTGCTGCACCATCAGGTTCACAGTGCTGCACCATCAGGTTCACAGTGCTGCACCATCAGGTTCACATTGCTGTCACCATCAGGTTCACATTGCTGCACCATCAGGTTCACAGTGCTGCACCATCAGGTTCACATTGCTGTCACCATCAGGTTCACATTGCTGCACCATCAGGTTCACATTGCTGCACCATCAGGTTCACATTGCTGCACCATCAGGTTCACATTGCTGCACCATCAGGTTCACAGTGCTGCACCATCAGGTTCACATTGCTGTCACCATCAGGTTCACATTGCTGCACCATCAGGTTCACATTGCTGCACCATCAGGTTCACATTGCTGCACCATCAGGTTCACATTGCTGCACCATCAGGTTCACATTGCTGCACCATCAGGTTCACATTGCTGCACCATCAGGTTCACAGTGCTGCACCATCAGGTTCACATTGCTGTCACCATCAGGTTCACATTGCTGCACCATCAGGTTCACATTGCTGCACCATCAGGTTCACATTGCTGCACCATCAGGTTCACATTGCTGCACCATCAGGTTCACAGTGCTGCACCATCAGGTTCACATTGCTGTCACCATCAGGTTCACATTGCTGCACCATCAGGTTCACATTGCTGCACCATCAGGTTCACATTGCTGCACCATCAGGTTCACAGTGCTGCACCATCAGGTTCACAGTGCTGCACCATCAGGTTCACAGTGCTGCACCATCAGGTTCACATTGCTGCACCATCAGGTTCTTACTCTCTCTGGTTCTGTGTAAGTTTCCCGTACTTACTTTCGTGGTTGTGTTTACAGGAACATAGTTACCCATCCTGAAGGCTAGACTCCAGGATGGGTAACTAGTTGTGGTTGCAGGGGTTGATTCATAACTCCTGGCCCCGCCTCTTTCCTGCTCGTTACTAGGTCAACTCTCTCCTTTCTCCATGAGCTGTAGCGAACCTCTTCTTAAATCTGTGTATGGATCCTGTCTCCGCTGCATCACTCTCCAGACTGTTCCACTTCCTGACCACTCTGTGACTGAAGAAATACTTCCTAACATCCCTGTGACTCATCTGAGTCTTCAACTTCCAAGAGTGACCCCTTGTTTCTGTGTCCCCTCTTTGGAACATCTTGTCTCTGTCCACCTTGTCTATTCCACACAGTATTTTGTATGTCGTTATCATGTCTCCCCTATCCCTCCTGTCCTCCAGTGTTGTCAGGCCGATTTCCCTCAATCTTTCTTCATAGGACATTCCCCTTAGCTCTGGAACATTGTCGCAAACCTTTGCACTTTCTCTAATTTCTTAACGTGCTTTACCCGGTGTGGGTTCCAAACAGGTGCTGCATACTCCAGTATGGGCCTGACGTACGCGGTGTACAGTGTCTTGAAAGATTCCTTACTTAGGCATCGGAACGCTAATCTCAGGTTTGCCAGGCGCCCATATGCTGCAGCAGTTATCTGGTTGATGTGTGCTTCTGGAGACATGCTCGGTGTTATACTCACCCCAAGATCTTTCTCCTTGAGCGAAGTTTGCAGTCGTTGGCCACCTAACCTATACTCTGTTTGCGGTCTTCTTTGCCCTTCTCCAATCTTCATGACTTTGCATTTGGCTGGGTTGAATTCGAGAAGCCAGTTGCTGGACCAGGTGTCCAGCCTGTCCAGGTCTCTTTGAATGCCTGCCTGATCCTCATCTGATTTAATTCTCATTAACATCACATCACCAGCGAACAGGGACACTTCTGAGTCTATCCCTTCCATCATGTCGTTCACATATACCAAAAATAGCACTGGTCCTAGGACCGACCCCCTGTGGGACCCCGCTCGTCACAGGCGCCCACTGTGATACCTCATCACGTACCATGACTTGTTGTTGCCTCCCTGTCAGGTATTCTCTGATCCATTGCAGTGCCCTTCCTGTTATATGCACCTGATCCTCTAGTTTCTGCACTAATCTCTTGTAAGGAACTGTATCGAAGGCCTTCTTGCAGTGCAAGAAGATGCAATCAACCCACCCCGCTCTCTCGTCTCTTACTTTTGTTACCTTGTCATAAAACTCCAGAAGGTTTGTGACACAGGATTTGCCTTCCATGAAACCGTGCTGGTTGTCATTTATACTTTTGTTCCATTCCAGGTGTTCTACCACTCTCCTCCTGATAATCTTCTCCATGACTTTGCATACTCTACACGTCAGTGACACTAGTCTGTAGTTTAGCGCCTCTTTTCTGTCTCCTTTTATAAAAATGGGAACTACATTTGCGGTCTTCCATACCTCAGGTAGTTGTCCAGTTTCAAGGGATGTGTTGAAGATTGTGGTTAGAGGCACACACAGCATTTCTGCTCCCTCTCTGAGGACCCACGGGGAGATGTGCGGTCCCATTGCCTTTGAGGTATCAAGATCACTTAGCAGCTTCTTCACCTCCTCCTCAGTTGTGTGTATGTCATCCAGCACTTGTTGGTGTATTCCCTGTTGGTGCCCCCCTCTGTCCTGTCTTCCCAGAGTCCTGTCTCTGCTGTGAATACTTCCTTAAATCTCTTGTTGAGCTCCTCACATACCTCTTGATCGTTTCTTGTGAGTTCCCCTCCTTCTTTCTTCAGCCTGATCACCTGGTCTTTGTTGTCAAAGTCCAGGCTATACAGCAGTTTCGGGTCAGACTTGGCTTTCGATGCTACGTCGTTTTCACACTGTCGCTGGGCCTCCCTCCTTATCTGTGCATACTCGTTTCTGGCTCTTCGACTGACCTCCTTATTTTCCTGGGTCCTTTGCCTTCTATACCTCTTCCATTCTCTATTACACTTAGTTTTTGCCTCCCTACACCTTTGGGTAAGCCAATGACTCACTTTGGCCTTCCCATTGATTCTGTTGCCCTTGGGAACAAACCTTTCCTCTGCCTCCTTGCATTTTGTTGTTACATATTCCATCATTTCGTTCACTGACTTTCCTACCAGTTCTCTGTCCCACTGAACCTCCTGCAGGAAGTTCCTCATACCTGTGTAGTCTCCCCTTTTATAGTTTGGCTTTTCCCACCCAACTGCTGTTACCCTCTTCACTTGTAACTCTACTATGTAATCAAAACTCAGAACCACATGATCGCTAGCTCCAAGGGGCCTCTCATATGTGATGTCCCCAATGTCTGAACTGCTCAGGGTGAACACAAGGTCCAGTCTTGCTGGTTCATCCTCCCCCTCTCTGGTAGTGTCCCTGACGTATTGGTACATGTGTGTGTGTGTGTGTGTGTGTGTGTGTGTGTGTGTGTGTGTGTGTGTGTGTGTGTGTGTGTGTGATATAGATATAGAACAGCACTGATTTGGTAATAGAGTTGTGGATGAATTGAACAAACTCCCGAGTAGCGTCATAGAAGCTTAAACCTTGTGTAGTCTTAAAAATAAATATATGTGGGTGTAAGTTGGATTTGTCACGCATGGGCCAGTAGGCCTGCGGCAGTGCTCCTTATGTTCGTATGTGTGTGTATAGAC
The DNA here is from genome assembly GCF_038502225.1 of Cherax quadricarinatus. Taxonomy (NCBI): domain Eukaryota; kingdom Metazoa; phylum Arthropoda; class Malacostraca; order Decapoda; family Parastacidae; genus Cherax; species Cherax quadricarinatus. The sequence goes on from NC_091380.1 coordinate 16,005,504, forward strand.
ACATTCTAATATCCTACGTAGAGGAAATTAGAATGTGTACAAGAGTGGCATCCATTGAAAAGACAGCCAGGCACCAAGCTGACATCAACCAAAGACAGCCAGGCACCAAGCTGACATCAACCAAAGACAGCCAGGCACCAAGCTGATATGAACCAAAGACAGCCAGGCACCAAGCTGATATCAACCAAAGACAGCCAGGCACCAAGCTGACATCAACCAAAGACAGCCAGGCACCAAGCTGACATCAACCAAAGACAGCCAGGCACCAAGCTGATATCAACCAAAGACAGCCAGGCACCAAGCTGATATCAACCAAAGACAGCCAGGCACCAAGCTGATATCAACCAAAGACAGCCAGGCACCAAGCTGATATCAACCAAAGACAGCCAGGCACCAAGCTGATATCAACCAAAGACAGCCAGGCACCAAGCTGATATCAACCAAAGACAGCCAGGCACCAAGCTGATATCAACCAAAGACAGCCAGGCACCAAGCTGATATCAACCAAAGACAGCCAGGCACCAAGCTGATATCAACCAAAGACAGCCAGGCACCAAGCTGATATCAACCAAAGACAGCCAGGCACCAAGCTGATATCAAC